>NC_046154.1:139198099-139225423 GCF_011064425.1 Rattus rattus | reverse complement strand
TCTGGTGCTTTCCTCTGGAATCAAGTAATGTGTGCACGAGAGCAGTCTCTTCTGGTTTCATGAGCATCTCTGCCTCTCTGGGGATTTAGCTCTCCCTCCCAGGATTTGGGTGCAGAGAACTGTTTATCCCGTCTGTTTCCTTCAGGTTCCGGCGGTGTCTCAGGCAGGGCTCCTGAACCCCATTTTTTTTAATAGTTATTTGTCTCCCTGCGGTCTAACAACTTGAGTTCTTTGTATATTTTGGATATAAGCCCTCTATCTGTTTGTAGGATTGGTAAAGATCTTTTCCCAATCTGTTGGTTGCCGTTTAAGACACCTTTTTCTTTTCTTTTCTTTTCTTTTCTTTTCTTTTCTTTTCTTTTCTTTTCTTTTCTTTTCTTTTCCTTTCCCTTTCCCTTCCTTCCTTCCTTTCTTCCTTCCTTCCTTCCTTCCTTCCTTTCTTTCTTTCTTTCTTTCTTTCTTTCTTTCTTTCTTTCTTTCTTTCCCTCTCTCTCTCTTTCTTTCTTTCTTTTTGACTTTCATTTATATATTTTTGGATATCTTTTATTTACATTTTAAATGTTATGCTCTTTCCTGGTTTCCCAACCATAAGCCCCTTAGCCCAACCCCCTCCCCTTCTTCTATAAGGGTGTTCCCCCTCCCAAACCACCCTCCCTTCCTGCCTCCTACCCTGATATTCCCTTACACTGGGGCTTCCAGCCTTGGCAGGACCAAGGGCTTTTCCTTCCATTGGTGCCTAATAAGGCCATCCTCTGCTACGTATGCTGCTAGGGCCATGGGTCTGTCCATGTATATTCTTTGGGTAGTGGCTTAGTTCCTGGGAGATCTGGTTGGATGGTATTGATGTTCTTATGGGGTTGCAAGCCCCTCAGTTCCTTCAATCCTTTCTCTAATTCCTCCAATGGGCATCCTTAGTTCATGGTTTGCTGCAGCATTTGCCTCTGTACTTGTCATGCTTTGGCTGAGCCTCTCAGGAGACAGCTATATCAGCCTTCTGTTGGCATGCACTTTTTGGTTTCATCAATATTACATAGTTTTGGTGGTTGTATATATATGGGCTGGATCCCCAGGCAGGGAGGCTCTGAATGGCCATTCATTCAGTCTTTGCTCCAAACTTTGTCTCCAAATCCCCTTCTATGAATATTTTTGTTCCACCTTTTAAGAAGCATCCACACTTTGGTCATCCTTCTTCTTGAGCATCATGTGATCTGTGGATTGTATCTTGGGTAATTGAAGCTTTTGGGCTAATATTCACTTATCAGTGAGTGCATAACATGTGGGTTTTATTGTGATTGGGATACCTCACTCAGGATGATATTTTCTAGTTCCATCCACTTGCCTATGAATTTCATGAAGTCATTGTTTTTGATAGCTGAATAGTAATCCATTGTGTAGATGTACCACATTTTCTGTATCCATTCCTCTGTTGAAGGGCATCTGGGTTCTTTCCAGCTTCTGGCTACTATAAATAAGGCTGCTATGAACATAGTAGAGCATGTGTCTTTGTTGTATATTGGACCATCATTTGGGTATATGCCCAGGAGTGGTATAGCTGGGTCCTCAGGTAGTGTAGTACTGTGTCCAGTTTTCTGAGGAACCTCCAGACTGATTTCCAGAGTGGTTTTACCAGTTTTCAATCCCACCAACAATGGAGGAGTGTTTCTCTTTCTCCACATTCTCCCCAGCATCTGTTGTCATCTGAGTTTTTTATCATAGCCCTTCTGACTGGTGTGAGGTGGAAACTCAGGGTTGATTTGATTTGCATTTCCCTGATGACTAAGGATTTTGAACATTTCTTTAGTTGCTTCTCAGCCATTTGGTATTCCTCAGCTGAGAATCCTTTGTTTAGTTCTGTACCCCATTTTTAATAGAATTATTTTGCTCTCCAGAGTCTAGCTCCTTGAGATCTTTGTATATTTTGGATATTATTGCTGTATAGGATGTAAGATTGGTAAAGATCTTTTCCCAATCTGTTGGTTGCCCTTTTGTCCTAACAACAATGTCTTTTGCCTTAGAGACACTTTGTAGTTTTATGAGGTCCCATTTGTCGATTCTTGATCTTAGAGCATAAGCCATTGGTGTTTTGTTCAGGAAATTTTCTCCAGTGCCCATGTGTTTGAGGCTCTTCCCCACTTTTTTTTCTTTTAGTTCGAGTTTATCTGGTTTTATGTGGAAATCCTTGATCCACTTGGACTTAAGCTTTGTACAGGGCAAAAGAATGGATCAATTTGCATTCTTCTACATGCTGACTTCCAGGTGAACCAGCACCATTTGTTGAAAATGCTTTTTTCCACTGGGTGGTTTTAACTTCTTTGTCAAAGGTCAAGTGACCATAGGTTTGTGGGTTCATTTCTGAGTCTTCAATTCTCTTCCATTGATCTACCTGCCTGTCTCTGTACCAATACCGTTTTTTAAAAAATCACTATTGCTATGTAATACTGTTTGAGGTCAGGGATGGTGATTCCCCCAGAGGTTCTTCTATTGTTGAGTATAGTTTTTGCTATCCTAGGTTTTTTGTTATTCCAAATGAATTGCTTTTTCTAACCTGATGAAGAGTTGAGTTGGAATTTTGATGGAGATTGTACTGAATATGTAGATTGCTTTTGGCACAATGGCCATATTAATCCTGCCAATCCATGAGCATGGGAGGTCTTTCCATCTTCTGAGATCTTCAATTTTTTTCTTCAGAGATTTGAAGTTCTCCTCATGCAGATCTTTCACTTGCTTGGTTAGAGTCACGCCAAGGTATTTTATGTTATTTGTGACTATAGTGAAGGGCGTCATTTCCCTAATGTGTTTCTCAGCCTGTTTATCCTTTGAGTAGATGAAGGCTACTGATTTTTTGAGTTAATTTGGCACCAGCCACTTAGCTGAAGTCATTTATCAGGCTTAGTAGTTCTCTGGCTGAACTTTTGGTGGTCTCTCTTAAGTGATATGATACTATGATATCATCTGTAAATAGTGCTATTTTGTCTTCTTCCTTTCCCATTTGTATCTCTTTGATCTCTTTTTGTTGTCTGATTGCTCTGGTTAGGACTTTGAGTACTATACTAAATAAGTAGGGAGAGAGTGGGCAGCCTTATCTAGTCCCTGATTTTAGTGGGATTGTTTCAAGTTTCTCTTCATTTAGTTTGATTTTGGCTACTGGTTTGCTGTATATTGCTTTTGTTGTGTATAGATGTGGGCCTTGAATTCCTCATCTTTCTAAGACTTTTAACTTGAAGGGGTGTTGAATTTTGTCAAATGCTTTCTCAGCATCTAATGAGATGATCATGTGTTTTTTTCTTTGAGTTTGTAACACAGTGGATTAGGTTGATGGATTTCCATATGCTGAACCATCCCTTGGGATGAAACCAACTTGATTATGATGGAAGATCATTTTGATGTGGTCTTGGATTCAGTTTGTGAGAATTTCATTGAATATTTTTGAGTCAATATTCATAAGGGAAATTGAGCTGAAGTTCTCTTTCTTTGTTGGGTCTTTGTGTGATTTAGGTATAAGTGTAATTGTGGTTTCAAAGAAGGAATTGAGTAGTGCTCCTTCTGTTTTTATTTTGTGGAATAGTTTGGACAGTATTCATATGAGGTCTTCAATGAAGCTCTGATAGAATTCTGTACTAAACCCATCTGGTCTTGAGCTATTTTTGGTTGGGAGACATTTAATAATTCCATCTATTTCTTTAGGAGTTATGGGACTGTTAGATGGTTTATCTGATACTGATTTAACTTTGGTACCTGGTCTCTGTCTAGAAAATTGTCCATTTCATCCAGATTTCCAGTTTTGTTGAGTATAGGCTTTTGTAGTAGGATCTGATTACTTCCAAATTTCCTCAGATTCTGTTGTTATGTTTCCCTTTTCATTTATGATTTTGTTAATTTGGATACTGTTTCTGTGCCCTCTGGTTGGTCTGGCTAAAAGTTTATCTATCTTGTTGATTTTATCAAAGAACCAGCTGATAGTTCTTTTTTGTTTCTTCTTGATTGATTTCAGTCCTTAGTTTGATAAACTCCTGCCTTCTACTCCTCTTGGGTGCATTTGCTTCTTTTTGTTCTAGAACTTTTAGGTGGGCTGTCAAGGTGCTAATGTGTGGTCCCTCCATTTTCTTTTCGGAGGCACTCAGAGGAACGAGTTTTCCTCTTAGCACTGCTTTCATCATGTCCCATATGTTTGGGTGTGTTGTGTCTTCATTTTCATTAAATTCTAAAAAGTCTTTAATTTCTTTATTTCTTCCTTGACCAAGTTTTCATTGAAGAGCGTGTTGTCCAGCTTCCATGTATATGTGGGCATTCTGTTGGTATTAGTTGTTTTTGAAGACCAGCCTTAGTCCATGGTAATGTGATAGGATGCATGGGATTATGTCTATCTTCCTGTATCTGTTGAAGCCTGTTTTGGTGAAATTTGGAGAAGGTAACACGAGGTGCTGAGAAGAATGTATATTCTTTTGATTTAGGATGAAATGTTCTATAAATATCTGTTAAGACCCAAATCCCATGGGGTAGAGAGCTGGAACCTCAGAAGTGTGGATACACCTCAGAAATCAGAGGAGAAAACCCTTTGCCCACAGTCCAGACCCAAGAGGGAATCGCATAGCGCCAACTGTGCATGCTGGGTGCAAGGACCCACAGGAGCAATCAGGGGCAGGACCTTTTGATTCCTGCCCACTCCTAGAGCTGGAAGACAGTCTCCAGGAGCACTGCTGCAGCTGAGAACAGAGCACCTGTTCTCAGGAAAGGCTGAAAGAAAACAGGAAAACAGTTCTACAGGAGTGCTGACGCAGAGGCCTACGGCAGGACCAAGTCACTCCTAGAAACAGCAAGATGAGCAAACACCAGAGACAACCCAATGGCTAGAGGCAAGCACAGGAACCTAATCAACAGAAACCAAGACTACTTGGCATCATCAGAGCCCAGTTCTCCCACCAAAGAAAATATTGGATATTCAAACACACCAGAAAAGCAAGATTTAGATTTGAAATCACATTTTTTGTTAATGATGGAGGACTTTAAGGAAAACATAAGGAACTCTCTTAGAGAAATGCAGGAAAGCACAAGTAAACAAGTAGAAGTCCTTAGAGAGGAAACACAAAAATCACTGAAAGAATTACAGGAAAAAACAACCAAATAGGTGAAGGAATTGAAAATGGAAATAGAAACAATAAAGAAAGCACAAAGGGAGACAACCTTGGATATAGAAAACCAAAGGAAGAGACAAGGAGCTGTAGACACAAGCATCTCCAACAGAATACAAGAGAAAGAAGAGAGACTCTCAGGGGCAGAAGATACCATAGAAAACATTGACACAACTGTCAAAGATAATGTAAAACACAAAGAGCTCTTAGCCCAAAACATACAGGAAATCCAGGACACAATGTGAAGATCAAACCTAAGGATAATAGGTATAGAAGAAAGTGAAGACTCCCAACTTAAGGGTCCAGTAAGTATATCCAACAAAATTATAGAAGAAAATTTCCCTAACCTAAAGAAAGAGATGCCCATAAACATACAAGACGTCTACAGAACTCCAAATAGATTGGACCAGAAGAGAAATTCCTCCCATCACATAATAGTTAAAACAGGAAATGCACAAAACAAAGAAAGAATATTAAAAGCAGTAAGGGAAAAAGGTAAAGTGACATACAAAGGCAGACCTATAAGAATTACACCACACTTCTCACCAGCGACTACAAAAACCAGAAGATCCTGGACAGATGTCATACAGACTTTAAGAGAACACAAATGCCAGCCCAAGTTACTGTATCCAGCAAAACTTTCAATTAACATAGATGGAGAACCCAAGATATTCCATGACAAACCAAATTTATGCAATATCTTTCTACAAATTCAGCCCTACAAAGATTAATAGATGGAAAAATCCAACACAAGGAGAGAAACTACACCGTATAGAAAGGAAGAATACAATTTCCTTGCAATGAAACCAAAAGAGAGACAAACAAACATAATTCCACCTCTAACAATGAATATAACGGAACGCGACAATCACTATTCCTTAATATCTCTCAACATCAATGGACTCAATTCCCCAGTAAAAAGACAGACTAACAGACTGGATATGTAAAGGGCACTCAGCATTTTGCTGCATGCAGGAAACACACCTCAGAGACAAAGACAGACACTACCTCAGAGTAAATGCCTGGAAAATAATTTTCTAAGCAAATAGCTCAAAGAAACAAGCTGGAGTTGCCATTCTAATATCAAATAAAATTGACTCTCAACCAAGAGCCATTAAAAAAGATAAGGAAGGACACTTCATATTCATCAAAGGAAAAAATCCACCAAGATAAACTCTCAATCCTAAATATCTATGCTCCAAATGCAAGAGCACCTACATTCATAAAATAAACTTTACTAAAGCTCAAAGCACACATTGCACATCACACAATAATAGTAGGAGATTTCAACACCCCACTCTCATCAATGGACAGATCATGGAAACAGAAATTAAACAGAGATACTGAGAAACTAACAGAAGTTATGAACCAATTGGATTTAACAGATATTTACAGAACATTCCATCCTAAAACAAAAGGATATACCTTCTTCTCAGCACCTCATGGAACCTTTTCCAAAATTGACCACATAATCAGTCACAAAACAGGCCTCAACAGATACAGGAAGATAGGAATAATCCCATGAATCCTACCAGATCACCACGCATGAAGACTGTTTTTCAATAACAACAATAATGACAAAAAGTCCACATATACATGGAAGTTGAACAATGCTCTACTCAATGACAACTTGGTCAAGGAAGAAATAAAGATAGAAATTAAAGACCTCTTAGAATTTAATGAAAATGAAGATACAACACTCCCAAACTTATGGGACACAATGAAAGCAGTACTAAGAGGAAAACTCATAGTTTTGAGTGCCTGCAAAAAGAAACAGGAGAGAGCATATGTCAGCAGCTTGACAGCACACCTTAAAGCTCTAGAACAAAAAGAAATAAATAAATCCAAGAGGAGTAGAAGGCAGGAAATAATCAAACTCAGAGCTGAAATCAACCAAGTAGAAACGAAAAGTACTATACAAAGAATCAACAAAAGCAGGAGCTGGTTTTTGAGAAAATCAACAAGATAGATAAACCCTTAGCCAGACTAACCAGAGGTCACAGAGAGTGTATCCAAATTAAGAAAATCAGAAATGAAAAGGGAGACATTACAACAGAATCTGAAGAAATTAAAAAAATCATCAGATCCTACTACAAAAGCCTATATTCAATAAAACTTGAAAATCTGGAGGAAATGGACAATTTTCTAGACAGATCCCAGGCACCAAAGTTAAATCAGGAACAAATAAATCATCTAAACAACCCTATATCTCCTAAAGAAATAGAAGCTGTCATTAAAAGTCTCCCAACCAAAAAGAGCCCAGGTCCAGATGGTTTCAGTGCAGAATTCTATCAGATCTTCATAGAAGACCTCATACCAATACTGTCCAAAGTAGTCCACAAAATTGAGACAGACAGAGCACTACCAAATTCCTTCTATGAAGCCACAATTACTCTTATACCTAAGCCACACAAAGACCCAACAAAGAAAGAGAACTTCAGTCCAATTTCCCTCATGAACATTGACACAAAAATACTTAATAAAATTCTTACAAACTGAATCCAAGAACACATCAGTATGATCATCCATCATGATCAAGTAGGCTTTATCCCAGGGATGCAGGGATGGTTTAATATATGAAAATTTTGTTTTCCTGAAATTCTTTAAGGAATTTTTGTGTTTCCTGTTTAAGGGTCTCTATTTGTTTACCTGTATTGTTCTGTATTTCTGTGAGTTATTTATGTTCTTCTTAATGTCTTCTATCATCATCAGGAGATGTGATTTTAAATCCAAATCTTGCTTTTCCAGTGTGTTTGGACATCCAGTATTTGCTTCGGTGGGAGAACTGGGCTATGATCATGCCAAGTAGTCTTCGTCTCTGTTGCTTAGTTTCCTGTTCTTGCTTATCATCATAGGTTGTTTCTGGCATTAGATTGTCTTGCTGTCTCTGACAGTGGCTTGACTCTCCTGTAAACCTATGTGTCAGCACTCCTGTAGACCTGTTTTTTATTTTTTTTTCCAGCTGGATCTGGGAACAGTGAGCTGCTCCTGGGTTTGTGTGTCCTGAAGCCTCCAGGCAGGTCACTTGGAGCACAAGAGTTGGTCTTACCTCTGCTCTCAGGTGTGCCAGTGTTCCTGGCAACTGGCTTTCAGCTCTGGGCTCAGACAGAATCCAGAAGGTTCCTGCCTCTGACTGTTCCTAGATTCCTGTATCCACAAGGCACTAGGCAGGTTCCTCTTGGGTCATGAATGTGAGTTGAAGTGTTAGTCTCCCCTGAGCTCTCAGGAGTGTTTGTATTTCTGAGAGTCCAGCTCTCTCCCTCAAGGGATTTGTTTACATAAAGGTGTGAGAGTGCTTCGGTTCCAGGCACAGGCAGAAACCAGAATTGTTCTGTCCCAGACTGCTGCTTCTGTTATTTGTTCTGAGGCCACCAGGCAGGTTGCTTAGAGCAGAAGAGTTGGTCTTACCTGTGTTCTCAGGTGTGTTGGAGCTCCTGGCGACTGGCTTTCAGTTCTAGGCACAGGTAGAAACCCAGAAGGGTCCTGCCCCTGACTGCTCCTAGGTTCTTGTATCCAGAGGGCACTAGGCAGTTTCCTCTTGGGCCAGGAATGTGAGAAGAAATCTTGGTTTCCCATGAGCTCTCAGGATTGTTCGCACTTCTGAGAGTCCAGCTCTGTCTCCCACAGGATTTGAGTACAGAGAGCTGTGGCAAAGACCCCTTTTCAAAAATAAGATTGACAGTTACTGAAGAAGATTCTTTTTTCTTGGATATTTTTTATTTACATTTCAAATGTTATTCCCTTACATAATAAGCCCCCTATCCCATCCCCATCCCCCTTCTTCTAAGGGTTTTACCCCTCCCCAACAACCCCCCCTTTCTCACCTCCCTGCCTTGACATTCCACTATACTGAGTGGTCTAGACTTGGCAAGACCAAGGGCTTCTTCTCCAATTAGTGCCCAACAAGGTCATCCTCTACTACATATGCAGATGGAACCATGGGTCTGTCCACATGTACTCTTTGGGTAGTGGTTTGGTTGCCAGGAGTTCTGATTGGTTAGTACTGTTGTTCTGATGGGATTGTAAGCCCCTTCAGCTCCGTTAATCCTTTCTTTAACTCCTTCAACAGGGACCCCATTCTCAGTTCAATGGTTTGCTGCTAGCATTTGCCTCTGTATTTGTCATGCTCTGACTGAGCCCTTTAGGAGATGGCTATATCAGGCTCCTGTCAGCATTCACTTCTTGGCTTCATCAATATTGTCTAATTTTGGTGGCTGTATATATATGGGCTGTATTCCCAGTTGGGATTGACACCATTGTTTGGCATGCATGTATATACACAGCAGCACACAGATGCCCAAACACATAAACACATATACATACACAGAAATAAAAACCTTAACCCATATAAATATAGATGTACCACGATTATGTTCTTGAAATTTAGTAGTGACAAGATGTAAAAATCTAAACAGTAAAACTCAAAATTAATGGACTCAGTATTAATTCAATTGATTCATCGAATCAGTGTAATTCCAATTTTAAAAAAATTCAAGCATTATTTCTTTGGACAAGAAGGTAGAAAAAAATCTTGCTCTGATTCTAAAATCTGTTAGTATATGGTGACAGAAATCACTTTTGAGAAAGAAAATTGGAAAAACCCAAGCTACTAGACTTTGATCCAGCAGCTAGGGAGTCTTCACAGGGCTGTTCTAGGCCCTCTGCACATATGTTACAGTTGTGTGGCTGGGACTTCTTGTGGCACCCCTAAAAAAAGAAGCAAGGGCTTTCTCTGACTCTTTTTTGGACTCTTTCCCTCTACTGGTTTGCCTCATTTAGCATTAATAGAAGAGGAAATGCTTTATCTGGCTGAAACTTGCTATGGCTAATTGATATCCATGGGAGATATGGCTTTTTCTGAAGACAAACAGAAGACTGGGGGAAGGGGGATGCTGGGGGAGATGGGGGAGGGGGAACTGTGGTCCTTATGTAAAATAAAAATAAAAACAGAACTCAGTGCACTTATGTAAAATAAAAATAAAAACAGAACTCAGTGCAAGAGTATGCATGAAGTGAAATCCCAAAAGAGACTTACATAATAAGGTCAACTTATCCTCATCATTGGAGCTGAGATAGAATTGGTCTAACTGAATTTTCAAAATGTGATACAATGCTTACCTCCTACTATGTACAGAAATTAATCAGCAATGTACCATTGCTTTAAATGTATAAGTTAAAAGAAAGAAAAATAGAAAAATATTTATGACCTTGGGTGATCAAGTTTTTGAAGACATAAAACATTAACATTAAGAGAAAAATTTTATATTGGATTCCATCAAAATC
Organism: Rattus rattus; assembly: GCF_011064425.1. Taxonomy (NCBI): domain Eukaryota; kingdom Metazoa; phylum Chordata; class Mammalia; order Rodentia; family Muridae; genus Rattus; species Rattus rattus. Next base: position 139,215,011 of record NC_046154.1, on the reverse strand, counting down.
AAAAAGTTTCTATTCTTCAAAATATAGTGAGAAGTTGAGGAAATGACAAATTATATGCTGGGAGAAAATACTCAAAATGCATGCATGACAAATTTCTTTAACCTATAGCAGTGATAGTAAGACAAAGTAGTCCTTTTTGAAAAGGATGAAATATTTGAACAAGGATATAAGAAACCAAGACTATGAATGTATATAAAAGTATAATCAATATCACTGACTACCAGAAAAGTGTAAGTGAAAACCACAGAAAGACACTACTTTAACTCAACTGTCCAACTCTGAAAGTCCAGGTGTGGCCAGCTGTGTACAATGACTTAAATTCACTGTGAGAGAGGATAGAGTTATACAACTCTTTTGAATATCACAAATTTGAATGCATCACTTTCTAAGACCAGCCATTCTACTGTTAGGTATTTACTTTAAGGGGATGAAAGCTATGTCCACGAGAAGACTTTCTTCTCAATATTAATAACATTAGTTTAATTCATGATAACCCCAACCTGGAGACAACCTAAAAAAATTTAATGCTAAAGCAATATTTCAACAACACATATAATATACAAGCAACAGTAGGGTACATATGATACATGTTCCAGGCAATCTCTGAGTCACTGCAGGGACTTCGATCAATGTTTCTTTTGAGATATGGCTGGCGAGGTCTACCTTTTTGTGGCTCCCAAAGGAATTAGTGGAGGTTCTGCTAGGCAAACCTTACTTGTGTCTCCTTTACTCCTAAGGTTTTCTCATCTCTCTGACAGCAATGGAACAAATAGGCTGAAAACAATTAATATGCATTAGACTATTATAAATAGGAACGAAGTGCTGATAGAAATTACAACATGGGTGAATCCTGGAAATATGCCAAGTAAATGAAGCCAAACACAAAAGGTTGACTATATTTATGTGAAATACTCAAAATAGGCAATTCCATAGAAATGTGATGTAGCAATTGCTAGAAGTTGCTAGAAGGGAAGTAGGGAGTGGGACGCCACTACTAAAGGGTCTTTGTTTTCTTTGTGGATGATAAAATATTCTGGAATTATATTGTATGCTAAGCATACAGCATTGTGACCATAGTATAGCTATTTAATAGGTTAATTTTATATGATATGACTGGTTCGAGTAAAAATCTCAGTGGCTATTTCTGGCCTCACTGTGTTTTGCCCCTGAGTAGAGTGTTTTGTTCTTATTCATGGTCTCTGTCTTGATTCACCTTTATTTTTCTTTGTGATAGACTATCCTGTTATTCTCTTTATTTCTGAGATGTTCCCCTTTTTTTATTTCATTGGCTATTTTGAGTTCTGATTTCATTCCTTAAAATGACATTGCTATTCCTCAAGGTGCCTCTTCATTAGGTCTCTTCTCTAAGTATCTTACCTGGAGCACTTCAGTTGCCCTTTGTGTGTTCATTGACCAGACTGTTTCCATGCCCCACCCACAGCTTAGCCTTATCCCTTCTTCCACTTCCCCACTCCACTTAGCCATCCCTCAGATTCTCAATCTCAACTCATGCTGACCATTTTACCTTTGTCCCAAATTGTATTTTCTCATCTTCTTGCTTTTACTATCTCAGGAAACTGTTCTCCAGATAAACTGTTTGCATCCAGGCAGTTAGTAATAATTATATGCAACTTAGTCTTTTGTCATTTGATTCTTCCATGAGTACCCAGGTGGCAGGAGAGGCCTGGAAGTCACTGTTCAATGCATTGTCCAACCACAAAATGAGTCCAGTGTTGAAGATACTTAGTAGATTAGTGAAGCACACTTCTAAGTATGTCTCTCCAGAGATGACTGACATGGGGGACAGCAACTGAAAGTTGTGGATTCACCTTGAACATGAGCTGTACCATCTTGTAGGCTGGGCCTCCATGGGACAAAAGCAGAAAGAAGAAGCCCATTGGTACAGGTCCATGCCTGTGTTCACCATCTTCCTTCTTGTCCTCTTACTTTCTCTCTCTTATTCCTAGATGCCATGAGGTGGAGACAAACAACTACCTCTGCCATGTTCTGATACTATGATGTTCTGCCTCATTCTCATAATAATGCAGCTGAGCCAGCAAGCCAGAGACTGAAACCTTGGGAGCTGTGAGCCAACATGAATCTTTCCTCCTTGGAGTTGTGTACCTCAGACATTTGACAGAGTGATAGAGTGATGAAAAAGGCTAATGCCACAGCTTTAGTCTTCATTGCCTACCTCAGAAAGAATTTTAAAGAAATATAAAAAACAAAAGTAAAATATCTGCTCTAATAAAGATTATTATTGCTTTTATGACTTACGTTTAACCATGTCTAGTGTGCATGTGTGTGTGTTATGTGAGGGTTTATGTGCACATGAGTGCAGGTACACGTGGAGGCCAGAAGAAAGCGTTTGATTGCCTGGAGCTAGAGTTATAGGTGGCCGTGACCCACCTGACAGGGCGGCTGGGAGCCTAATGGGTCCTCTGAAAGCATACTTACTCTCTTTGCTTCAGATCCTTAGGAAAGACTCTTCAACCAGGTTTAAAAAAAAAAGGTATCTCTAACCCAGTGTCTTACTTAGCATTTCTATGGCTTCATTGAAACACCAGGACCAAAAAGCAAGGTGGGGAGGGAAGGGTTTATTTAGCTTACACTTCTACATTGCTGTTCATCACCAAAGGAAGTCAGGGTAGACATTTAAATGGGGCAGGATCCCCAGATGCTAACGCAGTGGCCATGGAGGGGTGCTGCTTATTGGTTTGCTTCACATGGCCTTCTTTCTTACAGAACCCAGGATCATCAGCCTAGAGATGATCAAAGTGGGCGGGGCTCTCCCACATTAATCCCCAACTAAGAAAAGGTCTTTCAACAGGATCTTATGCAGGCATTTTCTTAATTGAGGTTCCCTTCTTTCAAATGACTCTAGTTTGTATGTCAAGTTGACATAAAAGTAGCCAGCATACCCAGGAAAGGAGGACAGCGATTATGATGGCACAAAAAATGTTCAAATAGTGAAATGATTTAAACTTAGTTTCCCCCATATTGCTTCATGGACATGGCTCCTGGATTTCCCAAATGATATTACGGAAAAGGTGTAAGTTACTTTTTCTTGGAAATACCATCTCTTCCAGTGACAAAGTGAAACTGTATCTGCATATCCATGAAATGATGTAGAGAAAATGTAACTCTAAACAAGAGACTCCCGATGTTTATAATGGCAATATAATGGAGCTGTAGAAACTCATCTGGCCAGGATCAGCTTGGTAAACACATTGCATGCTTACAGAATCCAAAAATAAAATAAAATAAAATAAAATAAAATAACATAAAAGCAAAGCAGGAGACATTCATTAAGACAAGCAACATCAGGAGAAGAGTGAGTTAGACCTCAAAGAATCCAAAACAAACATGGTAAGAATATCTCAATAAGGACTTTTCCTAGAAGCTGTATACAATATACATAAAACATACATGTCATCCACAAAATGGCTCTCAAGAACTTACTTCAGATGATAAAGAAATAGCAAAGCCATAAAATGTTGCCTGGCATTTGCTTTTAGAAAGCCCAGAGAGAATTAACATTTACATCAGATTAGAGTCAATGTTCTTCAGCAGCTATGGAAACAGAACTAAATGGTGCTTAGAGATAGTGAAGCAACTGGTAAGAAAGGTCATCCTCTTTCTTTCCTCTTGCAGTTAATTCTGACTGTGGGTTTCAGAGCAAAGAGTTGATTAGTTAAAGGGCTGAATATAAAACCAAATGTTGAATGATAAATCTTTGTTCTAGCCTGGTTACTCAAGAAATTACTGTGAAAGTCAACACACTCAGATTTGCCAGCTTTCTCAGCAAGCGTTTGCGAGTCTCCTTTTGTGTCCAGAGTTGTTTGACTTTGCAAATCTCTGTCTGTAATGACAGATGCATACTCACTCATATTGGAGATCAATTTTCTTTGTTCTCATTGCTTCCTTAGAAGAGGGCATAAAAATGACCATCATGGCTCCTGTCTATAATTCCAGAACTTGGGAAGCTGAGGTATAAGGATGGTGGTGAGGTAGAAATCAGTGACGACTGAGTATTGAGTACTGGGCAATCCTGGGTTATCAGGAAATCCTGGGCTACAGAGTGAGATCTGGTCTCAATGAAGACATAAAAACAACTAAGTAGCAAACAAACCAAAACAACAACGTCAGAAACAAACAGCAGTCATCAGGAAATGTGGATGAAAATTATTAGTTTGAGAGACACCATTTCACCCCAGGGGAGAATGGCAAAGGAAACAAAAGATGATAAATTCTCAAACAATTGTAGGAAAGAACAATCTTTCATTACTGTTCATAGGCATATAAAATGATGGAGCACTAGGAAAAATCTACATAGGTGTGTCTAAAAAAACAACATAGAACTTCCACACGATGCAGACATACCTTTCCTGTGCATATATCCATAGACTATACTTCAGAGATATTTATTATACACCTTCATCCACTGCTGCTGGATTCAAAATAACAAGGAGTGGAATCACATCAACTGATGGATAAGTAATGAAATGTGGTACACACATGCAAAACCACACATGCATAATAGAATTTTATTCAGCTGTACAAAAACGAAATTATAAAAATTTCAGGAGAATAGATAGAACTGGAAAATATTAAATGAGGTAACCCAGGGCCAAAATAACAAATGCCTTGTGTTATTTTATACATGTAAATCTTAGCTGCTAACTTTTATATATGCACATACATGAGGGACTGTGGATATATAGAGTATGGGAAACTCAAAAGGGACTATTGAGAGGAGAAAGAGATTCTCTTGGGGAAGTAGAAGTAGGAGGATACTGCAAATGGAAAGCTCCAAGCCATTGTTGAGGCATGCTCAGTACTTGAGGAAGGAGAAGTATAGAAGGAAGGGTCAGCTTAAGCTAACCAAGTATGAGCAAGTCATGAAGAAATCTGGATAGTAATAAACCAATCACAAAACAAAATTTAACAGTTTGGACAGTGACAACGCTATTCCCAGAAGACATATATTATGAGATGTTTGAAAGGAGACTCCCTGAATCCCTCCAAAAATAAAGGTTATTGTCACTGCCTGTGTTTGTCCACAGAATTAGATGCTAAGACCCTATTAATGAAGATATTACACTCATTGGTTATAGGACATAAAAAATTAGAGCTGGAACTTGGCTCCTACTCAGTAGGACTCATAGTACCAGAAAGTATCATTCAGGCCACTTGGAAAGAATTGTCATCACCAATCTTATTCAGCAGTGGGCCCTATATATGCAGTAATACAAACCATCCAGGGAAGATGAGCCCATCGACATAATCACTATGTCTTTTATACGGATAGCTCACTGCTTTTTCATTGTATTGGATTCCTGCTCTGAAGGAATTCACATCTGGTGCTATAAACTCATCACCATCAGTCCCTCCAATGCTTAGGGAATATCATGGAAGGAAGAGAGAAAAAAAATGTTAACAGATAGAGGATATGTGGATAGATGTACAATGCTGACATCTGAGGTTGTGGATACTGCTCTAGTAAATTTCTAGTGGTGAACATTATTACATGCACAGGATCTGTACAAGATCTGACTTGTCAACATCTTGTCATGGAAGAAAGATGTGGATCTTGGATGTTACCCCTTCCTGATGATTTATACAGAGGTAGTGGTTAATGTGAGAAAGAGGGTATTTGTCCGTGACGTAGCCACTGGCAAACTGCCCAGGCTTCTGTAACCTAAACCTTAACCATGCTGCTTCTCCGAAACATCCTAATAATCTCATTGAGTCACACACTAAAGCACAAGAAAGCAATAAGGGGCTGGGTGGAAAGGCAAAGTGTGTCACAGTGTAAAAGGGACAACCTGGTTTAAGGGGGAGGGTGGAAATGATAAAAATACATTATATCATGTATGAAAATGTCACATTTCATATTTTATCTCAAGTTGGGTCATCTGGGCCAGTCTGTCCTATCTCATCCAATGGTTCATTGTTCAAGATGTAGGAATGTAGACCACTGATCACCTGGCAGAAACCAACCCCTGGGACTGCCTAGTACCCACCAATGAAATTTTAGATTGACTAATCCTTCTAGAAAATTCCCTTAATTCCCTTTAAGAAGGCCTGCTCACCTTTGTCTAGGGTGGTCATTTCGAAAAATGGTTGATGCCCTGCATGCTGGTTGTTTCTGTAGAATACAGTTTTTGTCTTTGCATACTACCTGAGTCTGCAGTCTTCCTTCAGTGGTTTTCAGAACCTTTCACTCCTGGGACCAAGAAGGTTAAATGTTTGAGATCTGTTATCTGAGGAAAGAACTGGTACGAGGATTCCCTTCACACTCCTCTCTGCTACATTTGTTGTCAAGTGTCCCATGCATCTCACTAAGCTTTGAGCTCCATGGTCACAGACAGCATTCAAAATGATTGTGACAACATTCACACTGGGAAATATTTGACTGGATGTGGAACTAGTAGTTGGTCAAGTGACCAGCCAAGAATAGGTGTAAGTAAATGTGAAATCAGTTATTTACAGCCCTAATGGTCTAGGGATTACAAGAAGGCTAATCACATATTTAGCATCCAATGGGCAGTGATTTTATTGTGATGAGCTTATCAGTAAGCAAAATTTCAAATCCAAATATGGCCAGCACAAAGCAAACACTTTTTACTTACAAAGAACTTCATAGTGGGCCAAAATGGCTGGATGTGGGTGTTGTCTGCACAGCATGCTCTGTGGCTCAAATTTTCCCATGTACGCCTGTGTGGAAGTGTGACCTAGTCTTCACAGAGACTGCTTCCTGTGGCTTATTCTCCAATTGTCAATCCTTTGTCTTAAGAGCCCCTCTTAATGCTGACATTGACTTTCCCCCAGTCTCAAAAGTATCTGCCGTAGGGCAGGATGGAAATTAACCAAAAGCTGTCGTGCGAATGAAGTTCATGTAGCCACTGCACAGCCATGCGCATTCTCCATCACCTATTGTTACCTTGAAGGAGGAGCTGCTGGCTTCCCATTTTTTGGAGACTAAAAACTTGGTACTCAGGGACTTATGTACTTGAACCCTACTGCGATATTGTTATTTTGTTCTACTCTGGGGTAATAGACTGAAAAGTGTAATTTTCTTTATGGCTTTATGTATTTTTTCCCCTTGTGGACACTTACAAATCCAGTCAAATCCCTTCTCTTACAGAAGGAGGCTTCCAGATTTTCAGTGCTTCGACTTTGGAGCATTGCTGCGCTCTCAAGAGTTCCTTTAATCGTTTTACTATGGTATATTTTATTACTTTCCTCATCTTCAAAAAAAAAAAAAAGAGTGAGATTTCTCAGACACCCAGAGTTCGTTTTCATGCAAAGTGAAAACCAGCGATCAACTTATCCTCCTTGCCTTCCAGGCCAGCCTGTCTCCCAGTGCTGTGAACAGCTACCTTTTCCCTCCACTGGGGTGTGTCAGTGTGGAGGGTGACATCCAGGCTCTGACTATTCCTCCATCACTACTGTTTGCTGGCTACCATTTTGTAATGTATTTAAGTCCTCAGAAGGGCTCTGCTCCTGTCAACTGATCTTGGTCTTTAGAACATTTTTTTTCTTACTATTTTTACGCACCTGTTCCCCGTTCTGTTCTAAAACTTGACTTTATAGAAATGGCCTAGATGTGTGCATGTTGAACACACAAATAACACAAATTCTTTTGAGATTTTGGACAAAGGAATTTACATACTGCTGTAACTGTAATCTGCTGTAAAGTGGAAAAGACTGCATGCCATTATGTGGTACAGAGCCGGCAAGCTGACTGGGAAGGACACACACACACACACACACACACACACACACACACACACACAAACGTAGCAGATAGGGCCCACTGAGGTCTATGTTCTCTCAGGGGCACTGAAATGCTAACCTCTAGTGAGATGGTGTTAGGTGGGGACTTTGATATGAACGACCTGTCTAGCAGGCCTTCACTAGACATTTTATCTCCTTAGTATACTGGTTTTGGACTTCACAGGCTCTAAAACTGTGAAAAAGAAACATTTGTTTCAAATACCTAGCCTGGAGTTGACATTGCTGCTCAGTAGTTAAGAGCCATTGCTATTCTTTTAGAGGACCTGGGTTTAGTTTCCCAAACCCACATGGCAGCTCACCACCATTCATTATTCCAATTCCAGAGGATCGGAAGCCCCCTTCTGATGTCTACGGTACCAGACATGTGCATGGTACACATCATGCATGCAGATAAACACTCATACATACAAACTAAAATAATGCAAATACATTTAAAGATACTGAAACCATGGAACTTTTGCTTCAGCAATCTGAGCAAAGACCAGGGAGATCTATAGCTAGTCCTGTGTGACGTTCCCCATGGAACGTGAACAAATGTCCATTCATTCCACATATGGCACCAAAGTTATGATTTTACTGAAAGCTAGCTCGGTGAACTAATCATTTATTGAAGGTATTCATGAGAGCTTGACTGAGGGGTCACTTATGGGAAAAGGGGTTTGTAGCGGCGTATGATCTCATATAATTATATTACCCAAAAACCTGTTTACAATGTCCACATGTAGGCTAACGGAAGCCTGCCTCCAGTTGGCTTTGATTGGGAAATAAAGTTGCCAATGGCCAATGGTTGGGCAAGACAGAGGCGGGACATTTAGGATTCCCATGCAAGAAATTCAGGAGAGGAAAAGAAAGGGTCCTTCACGAGAGGGTCATAGGACGATCAGGAGGAAGAGATGGCTGAAATATATGTGCAAAGGGAAAAGCAGCCCCAGTGGGGGCTCCCCAGAAAGAACCAGGGCAGCAAAGATAAAATATAGATTTCGTAAGTGATGACTCAGGACTTCGGGAGGGGAGTGTGTGCTTACCATGGGGAGGTTCGGAAGTACCGTCCGTTAGCTAGTTAAGGCACATTAAAATAGAAAGGTTGTGTGTGCATGTCTTTCATTCAGGAATCCAGAGCTCTTGGGCAAGCGCAGAGGTGCGTTGCGCACCCGCCAGGAGCATACAGCTGACTTTTAAATATTTACTGCTACGAGGGTTACTTAAGGGAGAAGATGAGTCGGAAAGCCCACCCCAGAATGTTTGACACCTTACGTGTACTACATCTCTGAAGAATTCTGCTCACCTCGCAGGCAGCTTTATTTAAGAATTCTCCTCCTTCAGCCATTGCTTATTGTTTTTATAATATCGGGGAGGGGCCATTGTAAACCTCGTTAGTTTTCTGAGCTTCCTGAATCTTAGGGGTTTCTACTACCTTGAGGAGGAAGAAGATATACAACACTGGAGGGCAGGATCTGTTCTCTGAGCAGCCAAACGTCCGTGCTGGGAACTGGGCAGGTAGCTCAGTGGTAGAGCACAAGGTTAGCATGCACACGTCCTTTGCTCCTGATACTGAAATAAACAGTGGGGTTGGAGTTTCAAGTTTAACTTGTGGCTGGAGAGGTGAGGAAACAGTGTGTTGGGATGATTTAAGGACTTGGCTAGAGTCAATCCCTGAGAGAGCAGCTTGCAGATGAGAACCCGACTCTTTTTCTTGGTGGAATTTGTTTTTCTGCTGCAAGATGCATCCCAATTTGTAGAGTCTGTAGCAGCAGACTTTCTTGGTTTTGAAATGAACGTGGGAGACTTAAATTCTTTCTAATCCTTCTCCATTAATTTTTTTTTCACTAAAGGTCCATGCTGAAGGAAAAGGAAATATATGGACATGAAGACTCTGGCATATTCTATTTTCACCAGCCTACAAGGGTAGCAAGGGTAGAAGCAAAAGATGGAGGTTTATCATCTCTCTGTGTCACCTGCCTGTTTCCATCCCTCCCTCCATCCCTGCACCCTCACCCCTTTCCTTTGTTGTTTGTCAAGAAATGAGATCTAGCTCACAGGTCCTGGTGGGGTCGGAGCTCACATTTAACCTAGCCTAGCCTTGCACTTGCACTGATTCTGCACTTTCTTTGTCTACAGATTTGGGACTCCAGATGGGATTTACCATGCCCAGCTGAGAATGTATTTTGTTTATGCAAATAGTAAGCAGAGTTCATATAGGCATAGGTAGGCTTTACGTCTCTTCTTCAGCTTTTCATTTTCTCCCCATTGATAAAATATTTTTTTCCCATCTGTTGGGAGCTTGAGCTTAGCTTTATATCCTTTAGCAGCAATAACACATTTGGAAGCCAAGGGAGGAGAATGAGATGTCCCTGGAGAAACCGTTTTCTTAGCCACTGGCTGCCAGTTCTAGAGATAACTGTGTTTGTCTCCACAGTGACGGAGCAGGAACATGCAACAGAACCCTCTGAGGGTTTGCTTGGATAACAAACATTATGCATCACGGGTCCCAAATGCATACTTACTTAATGCCAAGAGTTTGAATAATATTTCCAGACAAGTAAGCGTAAGCCGATAGCTTCTAAATTAAAATGGATGAGGATTAACTGTGGGTGAAGTGCAGAGCCCAGTTTATTTTCCAAGGGTTAAATTTGAATAAAAATATCTCTGCTATCTCATGTTTATTACTGGTGATATGTATCTGTGTTAATTACTTTCCATTTTTGTGAAAGACAGCTTGAAATGTGCTAAAATGTGAGACAAATGCATGCAGATTTTCTTCATTTGGGCCAAAATTTTATGTCCTATTTTCTAAAAATATATTTCTTCCAGGAAGAAGTCGAGCTATGTGGCCAGATATGATAAGAGTCTGAAGTGCATACAGCTATTTATAAAGTGCTCTGTGTCTGCCATCTGCTCCCCACATTCATCTCCACTGTGTCCCTCTTTCCTAAAATGCTAGCTGTGACTTGGGAGTGAATGTCACATCTTTCTCCCCGTGTCTTCTCTCATTTCAGCTTAGATCCCTTTCAGGTATCCGAGTTCACATGGCGATTGTCTAGTGAAGTCGCAGGCACCCTATCCATTTCCTAACTTTATATTTGGCTTTTTAGGATTTAATTTTTGTTCTTCCATCGGCTCTGCAAACCCCTCTCTTGCCTGCACTCTGGCCCAGGGGACCAACACTTTTAAAAGCTGTCAGAGGCCTCTGCCTGAGTTGGGACAACACCAGGACACCCTTTTAATATCACTTGCCAGGGCAGGCTTTTTACCAATTGCTGGGCTTGTTTCTGTTCCCTGCAGTAGTTTGTTCAACTAAGTCTGAATCCAGTGTAAAGGCATTGCATTTTAGATTAACATGATTTTTATTTTGTTGTTGTTGATACACGCAATTGCCTTATTTTATTTGGATGTGAAAAGTGAGATCGATGGTAAATGGTTTTCGTAAAGGTGCATGAAGTTACATAAAAATGCAGTTAGCTAATAGATTTTTATCAATGTTTGTGATGAATTAGGGACATGGAAGAGGGAAGCAAAAGGACGAATAAAAAGGCTTCAAAAACGACTATAAAAGCAATAACATTCCCCACTCTCTTTTCTAAATATTGGATTCTATTAGCCCCATGATAACTCTGTATTAATTTGCACTGGTTGTCATAACAAAATACCACAAAATGGACACCAAAACAATAGAAACCTTTAAATCTCAGAATTACAAGTGCAGAAGCAAGAAGACCACAAATTTAAAGCTAGCTTGGGTTTTATAACAAAAGTCCACTCACAAAACAAGATCAGGAGCCTGGAGAGATAGTACAGTAGCAGAGACTCTTGCTATGGGCATATAAGTATTCAAGTCTGAATCTCCAGGGAAAAAGCTGAGAGTCAGCGTGAATCCAGAGATAGAAAGGTTGGCAAGATTTTCTGGCTGCCAGCCCAGATCCAGGTTGAATGAGAGAACCTTCCTCAAAGGAACAAAACAGGGAGGATATTCTGGTTTCAGTGTGTCCATGGGCATGTACTCTGTTAAACACATACATACATACATACATACACCATACACACAGGCACATACACACACACACACACGCACACACACACACACACACACACACACACACACACACACACACGATCATACACACACACGCTCACCCACAGACAAGCACAGACAGACAGACAGACAGCCAGAAAGACAGCCAGACAAACACACACACACACACACACACACACACACACACACACACACAAACAGAAACAGTCACACACAGTCACATAGCCACATATAACCACACAGCCACACAGTGACGCAGACACAGGAACAGACACATACACACATATGCATACACATACATGCACATGAACACACACAGACATAAAAAAATACACAAAAATTCTTTAAAAATTCAGAAGTTTCTTTTCTTGATGTATTATTTTTTGATATTATAATATAAATATATCATTTCTCCTTTTATATCTTCCATCTAAACCTTCTCATGTATCCTCCTTTTTTCTATTTTAAAACCGTGGCCATATATATATATTTACTTGCATAATGTTACTTGCATTGTACATGTTTTCAGGGCTAAACATTTGGTATTGGTCAACTATTTGATGTTCTCTTCCTTGAGGAGGATGACTTACCATATTCTCAGCATTCCTTAATTTTCTATAGCTCTTTGTCTCAGATTGAGGCCTCCTTAGTTTTCCTCTGGCAGTGTTAGCAATGTCCATTTGCACCAATTTTGTTCGGGGAGTGTTTAGAAAGTCACATTGGTAAGACTTCAGGAGTGCAGTTTCTCACAGTTTCAAAGCAAACTTCCTGGCCCTCTGGCCCCTACAGTTTTTCTGCTCCCTCCTCCACAATGAAGTCTGTGCCTTAGGTTAGGGAATTGCTAGGTAGATAGATGTATTAATTGGGTCTGGGTTGCACAATGTTGCATTTTGTTTAGTTGTGACTTTCTGCAGTGGTCTCTATCTGTTGCAAAGAGAACTTTCCTTGGTGTAGAGTAAGGACTACACTTACCTGTTGGTATAAGGACAAATATTTAGGCTATAGTTAGGGAGTATGATAGTTTCGGAGTGGTAGTACAGGTTCTTCCCCATGATCCATCATCTCACTAACCTTGATTTTGATTAGGTTTCCAGTCTAAGGCATGATTTCCTTATCATTATTTAGGGTCTAAGTCTAGTTATATAGCTGTTGGTTACTGCTAGTGTCCATATGCTCCTAACACACTCTCAGGATTACCATTCCATGCTGGTTGTTGTGTTTTATGAGCGTCATAGCTAAGTAGAACAAAAATTTCTTGGAAATAAATGAAAATGAAAGCACAACACAACAAAATACCCAGGACACATTAAAATAGTCCTATGGGAAAATTTTTACCTCTAAGTGCGTTCATTAAAAGATCAGAAAGATCACAAATAAATCAGTTATTGATACAACTAAAATAATTGGTGGGGGCATGAGGGAGCTGGCCCTGAGGATGTGAGCATGGGAGAGCTGGCTCGACCCCTTGCAGCCTGTACCACTCAGGAGAGCAGATCCTGAATTTCCTCTGAGCAGCACAGTAGAGCTGACCCTTGTAATGAAGGTGCAAGTGGGTCAGCTCTGGGGACATGAGAACAAGAGAGCTGGCCCTGCCCCTTGCTCCCTACAGCATTGGATAAGCTAGACAGGGCAGTGCTGCAGAACTCAATCTAGTGGTGCGAGTGCTAGAGAGCTGGCAGGCTGACCAACTCAGCTGCCATACACATACAGATCCAAGGCTTTGAGTTAGCTCACCCCAACATCTACTTCATTTGTGAACTTCTTGAGTGCATGGGATCCCGCTGATGCAAAGCTGCAGGATCTCCACAACACAGGGCAACAACAGGATATCCAAGAGAAGTCTCAGTGAATATCCCATATTAATAGTGTAGCAGAAGCTAGAGGCCTCAAACCAGACCAATTACTCATTGCAATGAACATTTGTAAGTAAATGTGTGGATAAAAGGGTATACTGTGTGATACATGCTACATCTTCTATGATGAGATGTATTTTTGTTATTTTAATTTTTTATTTTCTTTTGAGGGAAGATTGTAAGGGTGGAGGTCTGATATAAAGGAATGGGAAGATGAGTGGCATTGGGGTGCATGATGTGAAATTCACAAAGAATCAATAATGTTTTAAAAAATTGGAAAAATAACGACAAAGTCCAAAGCCAGTCAAAAGCAAGAAATAATAAAAATCATGGCAGAAATCAATGAAATAAAATAAGGAAAACAATACAAAACATTTAATGAGTCTAAGAGATGTTTCATTGAGAAAATAAATAAGATTGATAGACCAAAAGAAAGAGAGGACATAAGTTGGCAAAATCAGAAAGTAACAAGCAAACATTATAATAGACACCTAAGAAGTTCATAATGCTATAAAGAAATACTTTAAAAAATCCTGTATTTTAGATGAAAAACCTAAAGAAATAGATGATTTTTTTAGATTCAGCTAAACCCCCCAAATTAAAACAAAAGCCCAACAACCTATGCAAACAACCTGTGCAAACAGAATTATGGATAGTACCAGTAGCTCAGGCTGCAAGAATCATGAGAGCCAGGCTTTGAAAATGAATGTCCTGTGTGAGAAATGTTCAGTGCTCCAAGTCCTGCTGAGAAAATGTTGTACAGTAACAGTGTGAAAAGCTAAGCATTTTCTGTTGGACATGTTGCGTGGAAAGCCATTGTTTTTTAGTTGCTCTGATGTCTCCAAGTCCTCTTGATCCTTCTTTGCTAAATGTTGTCAAGGTCAAATGTTGTATCCTCCACATCAGGTGTAAACATATGTCATACAAAGCACATATAACACGTTGGGATGTATATGAACATAGGAGTGTATCACCTGACGTATGTAAAAACAAGCTGTGACATCTGAGATGTACCAAAACACAGTCATGTACTTGAGATGTGTATGAACGCAACATTGCCCCTGAGGTGTGTGTGAACACAGACATGCACCTTCAGTGTTTATGAACACAACTGTGTCACCTGAATGTAGTTATGCCTCTGTAATTTGTATAAACAAACATGTATCTGAGATATACATGAAGAATTATGAGCATGTACAGACAATATTAACAGGAGACATGGACCTTTTTGGAACATCCAAGCCTCTCTCGCTCCTAGCTAATTAAATCTGAGATTCAAGGCATATGAATAAGTCATTTAGTTTAAGAAGCATCCTGTAGTCTCTCACTATAGGTGAAAATAACACTTCAATAGTTCCCTAACCTGGAGAGAGTTTACTATGACACTCAATAGTACATCTGAGGGAGAGCTAGATCTTCCAGGGTGCTTCCTGAGGAGGGGGAGAGTAGACATACCATCCTCCTGGCTATCCTACCACCTCATCTGGCATCGATCTTCCACTGTCCAACAGGACAGTGATTAGTGAGGACAAGTAGAACTAGTGAGGACCCAGTGATAGAAGGAGCTATCCTCAGTCTCTTCTATATTATAGGATAAATGACCTCTCCAAGCCCTGCAGTTAGGGAATGCTCATGGTCACCATCAGCTGGATCGCCACTGTAAGTCAATGCCAGTGACACTGGTAAAGAAAAATCTAAAAGGGGCCTCCTCTGGCAAAAGAAAAGCAAAATTATAGTCTCTGCAGAATATTTGCAGACTTAGAAGGTGAAAAAAAGATTCAAAATTCACAGGGAGAGCAAGTAAGTTTTTAAAAAAGATTTGTTTATTTATTGTTTTACTCTATCAAATTTTCTGTTTGTAGGGATGGAAACAAGACTGTGACCTGAAGTTCTAGAGAACTTTTCCCAGTGTCTAGTACCGAGATCTATGAATTATGGTCTCCGTAATGCAGGGAACAAAGAGTTATAAATTATTAAGATAGTAATAATGAAAACTATTGAGATTATAGACATGTACTACTATGTCTGGCATCTACATGGCTGCTAGAGATCCAATGAGGTTTTAGTGCAGCCCACATCCCCCAAACAACTCCTCTGACTACGGTGTGTGTGTGTGTGTGTGTGTGTGTGTGTGTGTGTGTGTGTGTGTGTGCCTGTGCCCAGGGAGACCAAAGGTCAGTGTCAGGTTTCCTTGGTCTCTCTCAACTGTATTTTTTGAGACAGGGTTTCTGAACCTAACCAAATTAATTGCATTGTGTGACTCATTAATTTTCTTTTCTTTTTTAAAAAAAATTTTATTGAATATTTTTATTTAAATTTCAAATGATACTCCCTTCCCTGGTTTCCTGTTTATAAGCCCCCTATCCCACTCCCCTCCTCCTTCTTCTATAAGGGTGTTCCCCTCCCCATCCATGCCCCTTCCAGCCCCCACCCCAACCATGTCATTCCCCTACACTGGGTGGGGTGGGGGGGGTTCCAGGCTTGGTAGGACCCAGGGCTTTTCCTCCAATTGGTGCCCAACAGGGCCATCTTCTGTTACATAATGCAGATGGAGCCATGGGTCTGTCCATGTGTACTCTTTGGGAAGTGGTTAAGTCCCTAAGAGCTCTCGTTGGTTGACATTGTTGTTCGTATGGGGTTGTAAGCCCCATAAGCTCTTTCAGTCCTTTATCTAATTCCTCCAATGGGGACCCCTTTCTCAGTTCAATGGTTTGCTGCTAGCTTTGACTGAGCCTCTCAGAAGACAGGATCCTGTCAGCATGCAATTCTTGGCTTCATCAATATTATCTAGTTTTGGCTGTATATATATGGGCTGGATCCACAGGTGGGGCAGGCTCTGAATGGCCATTCCTTCAGTCTCTGCTCCAAACATTGTCTACATATCCCCTCCTATTAATATTTTTGTTCCTCCTTTTAAGAAGGAGTGAAGCATCTGCACTTTGCTCATCCTTCTTCTTGAGCTTCATGTGAACTGAGTATTGTATCTTGGGTAATTCCAGATTTTGGACTAATATCCACTTATCACTATGTGCATACCATGTGTGTTTTTCTGTGATTGGGTTACTTCACCCAGGATGATATTTTCTAGTTCCATCCATTTGCCTATGAATTTAATAAAGTCATTGTTGCTCTGCTCCCAGAACCCGTGGGAGAGATACCTTACCGCCTGGTCAGGTGGGCACTCCTGAGGCTGCAGAGCGGA
This sequence comes from Rattus rattus, assembly GCF_011064425.1. Lineage (NCBI taxonomy): Eukaryota > Metazoa > Chordata > Mammalia > Rodentia > Muridae > Rattus > Rattus rattus. The sequence goes on along the minus strand of NC_046154.1, from coordinate 139,198,123 downwards.
AGAGACCACCAACACTGCTCACCC
>NC_046154.1:139190977-139197999 GCF_011064425.1 Rattus rattus | reverse complement strand
TCCTGCTAAGACTGTACCCCCAGTGAACTAGACTGTTGGGGAGAGGGCAGCAATGGGGGGGAGGGTTGGGAGGAACACCCTAGGAAGGGGAGGGGGAGGGGATGTTTGCAGGAGGCAGAAGAATAACTTACTCGAAATATAAATAAGAAATACTCAAGTTAATAATAATAAAAAAAAAAAATCATTATACTTCAACAACATATTATGCTTGGAACTGCTTAGAGGATAATGGATATGCATTTCTTTAAGACAGCAGCCACTATTTAAATGTCCACTGAACTGTATTTTCAGACTGTTAGAAGCATTCAACTTTAGAACCAAGTTTTAAAAAAAAAAAAAAAAAAAGCCCACATAAACCCTGATGTAGTCAGCGTTAGTCATAAAATTTTTGTTTCCAAATGAGTGCTTGGACACTCGGGGCTACCAAGGACCCTATTACAGTGAGTAAATACTCATCAAATGCCAGATGTCACTACTTCGTTTTTATGCCTAGCTTTTATTTAACACCCTGGAGTCTATAAGGTTAACAAGGAAGCTCACTGGCCGAGGATAACACCATTCATGAGTAGATTTGGATTGGAGCCCAGACTCCCTAATGGCAGAACTCTTCCTTCGTTGGCTGCTACAAAGACAATGTTTGGGAATAACTTTCAATAAACTGGGCTTTAACTCATGAGGGCCTTCCTTCATTGTTTAGACATGTGCTAAGGACTTCAAGTGGAAGGACAAACTGTGAGGCTAGGCATTGGTATTTTTGCATGGATGTTGAGCCTAGGACTCGCAGGTTCATATGTACAGACATGGATTCACGTTCTGCCTGCTCCTCCAGGCTTTCTGATATCTTCCCTAAGTGGAAATTGCTGGCAGAATAGTGCTACCTGCAAGGTTATAACACCTTGGGTCTTTTAGCATTCTCAATGTGACATCTAAGTTACTTCTTGACTGTTTTAAAATGAAAAATCTTGAAAGGCAATTCTTTTTTTTAATTGGATATTTTACTTATTTACATTTTAAATGGTATCCCCTTTCCCAGTGGTTTTCCCTTTGGAAACCCCGTATCCCATCCTTCCTCCCCCTGCTTCTATGAGGGTGCTTTCTCACCCACCCACCCACTGTCTCCTGCCTCCCTGCCCTGGCATTTCCCTACACTGGGGCATTGAGCCTTCACAGGACCAAGGGGTTCTCCTCCTATTGATGTCCAGCAAGGCCTTCCTCTGATACATATGCTGCTGGAATTATGAGTGCCTCCATGTGCACTCCTTGGCTGGTGGCCTAGACCCCAGGAGCTCCAGCGCATCTGGTTGTTTGGCACTGTTGTTCCTCCTATGGGTTGCAAACCCGTTCAGCTCTTTCAGTCAAAAGGCAATTCTTTTTATCAGACTCAACTCTTGTCTTTTGATAGAATGGGAAGGTATACACTATCACTTAGAGTTTAAGAACATGGACACTGACATCTTGATGTGGCATAAACTTATATCTCCACTATTACTAACTGGGGTTTGCTTGGCCTCTTAGTGACTGCACTTACATCAGTAAGATGGGCACCCTTATGAAACTTAAATGCCTTCATGCCTGCTGAGCACTTGGAAGTTACCTGGTATGTGAATTTTCACAGCTTCAATAACAACGGGAGAGCATTTTTATCACTGCCATTTATAGTGGGTATCCTGTTGAAGTACCCGGGCTTAAGTACAAATTGTATATGTTTCTAAATTTAATGGCTCTATGAGATGATGGTGTAGAGTTGTTAAAGTATGACAGAAGAAAATTATCAGAAATCAGGAAAATGTGACCAAATATAAAACTCATCTTTTTTTTTATTGTGTGGGAGCTGGAGAGAAGGCTCAGCAGTCAAGAGCACTGACAACCCACATGTCCTACAACAGAAGAACGGATACATAAAATGTGGTTCATTTACACAATGGAATACTATTCAGCTATTAAGAACGAGAACATCATAAGTTTTGCAAGCAAATGGATGGAACTAGAGAGCATCATTTTGAGTGAGGTAACTTAGACCCAAAGGACATGCATAGTATGTACTCACTAATAAGTAGTTATTAGCCAAAAAAGTACAGAATACCCAGGATACAATCCACAGAACTCAAGAAGGTTAACAAGCCAAAGGGCCCAAGTGAGGATGCCTCAATCCCACTTGGGTTGGAGAAGAAAGAAATCATGGGGGACCGGGGGACCTGTGTGGGAAAGTGGACAGGGAGTGGAAAATAGGAACATGATCAGGTATTGGGGGGAGGAACAGGACTGAAGTCCTGAGGGCCAGCAAGAAAAAAAAATGGAAACAGGCAACCTGGGGAATTGGGAGGTAGGGGGACCCTCTAGATTGTACCAGAGACCTTGGAAGTGAGAGACGCCCAAGACTCGAAGGAAAGGGATCTTAGATAAAATGCCCAATAATGGGGAGCAGGAACTTGTAATCCACCTCCAGTTGAAAGACAGAACATCAAGTGGAGGGATGGGGTTGCCACTTTGACCTGGAATTGTTCCTGTCTAAAAGAACTGCAGAGGTCCTGAATTCAATTTCCAGCAACCACATGGTGGCTCACAACCACCTGTAATAGGATCTGATACCCTCCTCTAGTGTATATGAAGACAATGTTCTCACGTACATAAAATAAATAAATAATTCTTTTTTTTTAAGTGGCTGTGGATAAAGGACCCATTAGTTCCAAGAACAGCCTACTCTAGTTGTAAAGACCTGAATGACAGTTAGGGAAACTTCTGCTTCTAACTAGCTAGCTATGTGACTGCCCAATGAAATTACTCAATAGTTTCTGTTTCAGTATAAAGTAGCAATATTATACTTAGCTAGTCTCTCCCAAAAATTATTATATGAATCAGGTGAAAGGATATAGAGGCTTTATTTGTAATGTTATTTCTATATTAGTATTAAATGACCACCAAGTGGAAGAGCATTTCTATTAGAACATTAAGGTGACTCATTTGTATTGTCTAGGGTTTTTTTAGGCGGGGGCAGGGTATATTATTGTTTTGTTTTGTCAACATGACACAAGCCAGTATCATCTGAGAAGAGTGAGCCTTGGTTGAGAAAACTGCCTCTATCACATTGGCCTCAAGTCAAGTCTATGAGATAATAGATGTGGGAGGGCCCAGCTCACTGTGAACGGTGCCACCCTGGATGGGAGGTCATGGAGTGTATAAGAAAACTGGCTGAGCAAGCCAATCAGTAGCATTCTTCCGTGGTCTCTGCTTCAGTTTCTGCCTCAAGTTCCTGCCATTAATTCCTTTCCTGACTTCCCTTCATGACAGGCGGAAACCTGTAAGGTAAATTAAATCTTTTCTTCCATAAGTTACTTTTGCTCATGAACTTTATCATAGCAATAGAAAACAAACTAAAGCAATGCAATAGAAAAATGGTTAGACCAAGTGTCTTAAGTCCTACTTTACTTACCATGTAAGGCTGAATGACACAAGGCATAAAGATTTTATGTCCTTAAAAACAAAGCTATTTTTATCATCTATGCCCTTCCTATCAATCACATTATCTGAAACTGGGTGTTTTATAAATTATTTCTTATTAACATAAAGTGTTCCCATAATCATTGTTTATGTAATTTAATAATTAATGTTTCTTGTTGACATAAATGTTATCATGATTATTGTTTATACTATATATACTCATCAGTTATGACAATATCTACTAAATCTACAATTTGAAAATACTGTCTCAGATATAAAGCCCCTGTATTAAATGATGCACTGTACTGTAGCTGTTGTAATGAGATGGACTTACACAGATGCTTTTCCCCTTATTAGGACATTGCTTTCTTCAATCAATCAATATGCATGCAGTGGCAGACACAGTTATCTTTTTTGGAAAGTTTCTATATTACTTTTTAGAATCTTTAGTTTTCAAGGTAATTCCTAAAAGAAGAAAGGATGTTTCTGGAGAGATTGTACTTATAACAGGAGCTGGGAGTGGACTTGGAAGGCTACTGGCCATGCATTTTGCCAGCCACGGGGCCACCTTAGTTCTCTGGGACATTAATCAAGAAGGCAATATGGAAACATGTAAACTGGTCAAACAAAAAGGTGATGTGAAAGTCTTTGCCTACAAGTGTGATTGCAGCAACAGAACAGAGGTCTACAGAGTTGCTGATCAGGTGAGTTCATCGCTGCTCCTTGCACAATTCTGGGAAAACTGTTTCTAACCTGCACTTCTACTACTGTTTCTAACCTGCAAGGGGAAGGGATTTGTTATAGGTTCTCTGGAAGATTGCTGTATACTGACAGTTTAATTCCATTCATTTAAGTACGACTTCATATTTAAGACAAAAAAAAAAAAAAACCAGCATAGCTTAGTAGGACTTGGCCTGGCTTCAAAGCCCAATGACTGCTTTGCTTAGTGACTATCACTTCAAGCCCAGTCCTGTCTGGCAGCTTTGCTTAGGGAGTCACCCATGGTTGGTAGACAATGTGCCAAGCCCCAGATCTCCTGATTTCGTTGTGCAACTTTTACCACGTTACTTACCTTTCGACACCCATCTCCATATCTGTGAAATGAGTGGTTGGGAAGGTCATGGTGTGCAACTGTAACTCCTCATCATCCAATGACTTTGATGGCAATGAAATCGCACCACAGATTATGGCAAACCTATTGCCACATGGTGTTTGTTGAAGACAGTATAAGGAGTATAAAGGGGAAATCACTCAGCGTACGAAAGTTCTTCTCACAGTTTACCTACTGGTGTTGTCTAACTTTGGGTGAGATACCTCACTTTACCCACAATCTCTTGACAGACACAGCACAACACAGCACATAGGGGATCAGCAATGGAAACATGAGTGAGACGGGAATGAGAAGAACGTACAGGCAAACACTGTTATTGTTTTTTCCACTGAAACGAGCAGGCCATTTAGTAACTGAATATGTTTTGTGATTTCAAAGGGATCTAGAGCATGGGAACACCTCTGTTTTCTGCTGTCTCAGGCATGATTGAAATAGACATATTAGTAACCTAGTCTACAGTAATACTATTAGGAGAAAGAGTTATACATATGGGATTAATGACTTTCTCAAAAAAAAAGTTAATGTACCAGCCTCTAGTTAGAATCTCAAAGCTGACTCAAAATACTTGAACAAACAAGCCAAAACAAAACAATATATAAAACTAGCAACTATATTATTTTCACCTTATATTACTCTTTTCAGCAACTGTGTACCTCATAACCCAGTTAATCAGCACACTCTGGCCTTATGAAATATATTTTGCTATCATCATTCCTGTTTAACTAAGGAAGAAGCCATGGAACACTGACCTACAAGCTTACACAAGATCACAAGGCAGAAACTGGCAAGAGACAGAGTCATGGCCAGATAGCTGGAACCACAAGGTACATGCAGTTGGAGCACAGAATCCCTAACAGATTTCTGTGCAATCCAATTTCTGTATGTGCCATTCAATTTTTCATTTATTCAAAATTAATTACTGAGTGACCACACCATGATACTTTCCAAACCTCTCACTTCATACTTCCTTACTTTCCTCTTCCTCTCTCTTTGCTTCAATACCCACAGGATTTGAGTTCTTGTAACTCATTGCTAGATGATAACATTGTGGGCTTTATAGCTCCCTGGGGCCATCTTGGTACAGAACAGGGGGAATGAAAAGGGAAAGAAACATGACAGAAAGAGCTCCCAGCAGAATGCATTTGGGGTGAACTTAAGGTAATCTCATTAGTGGGGAATCCTGTCCCAGAACCAGGCACCAGACAGTTCAGAGTGCCTGGAAAAACCTTTGCTTCTGTCTCTGATAATATGAAACTTCACAATGAAACAGGAACTATCATTTTAATATTTTGTCCATTATGAAATAGAGGCAGGGAGAGTTGGAGGAACTTAGGCAGGTCATGTATCCAGAAATTAATGGATGTAAAGCAGCCCTAGAACCCCTGCTACATTATCACAGGAGTATCACCAGTGACCTGTTGGCAATGCTAACATCCCCCAACCTTTCCCTATGCTGAAATATAACATCACCTCCTACACCATCATCCCAGTCTCCCTACAAAGCATTCTGTTATGGTTGAAATTTCCTTGGTGTCCAGTAGGAAAGGATTCTAAAAAATTAGAAATATTTGCCATTGAAATATATCTGAAAGGTTTCTTCTTTACCACTATTCTATAAATAGCATGGCTCCAAGTTTACCCTTCTATCTTGTTTTTGGCTTAATTGTAGTTAATTCTTAAGTACTGAGAAACCCAAACACTTTACCTGTAAGACAAATGGAAAACATCATTCTCACCCTTGAAATGGATGGAGACCCAGTTACCATGGTAACACTCCAATGGGCAGAGTACTTAGTTTTCTATAAGCAGAGAAAGGAAATAATTTCAATTCTCATGTGTAAAGTCAACAAAAAACATCAAACATAATGACTATAAGCCCACGTCTGGGAAGGGTAAGGCAGGAAGATTGTGAGTTCAAGGCAAACCCAGGCTATAATATTGATGATGATGAAGAGCAGATTTGTGTAAAAGGAGGTATTGTATGCCACTCCAGATCCATGTGAATCACTATCCTCTCAGCAACGGTGATTCTTTTGGCAGGGTCTTAATTTCCCACAGTCTATATCTTTATCCACGATCTAGAACAATGCCTTCCTTAAATGTCTTCTCTATGTAGAGTTAAAATTAAATTCCATGATCTAGATAAAAACTCCTCCTGCTGTAGTGACTTTCAGATTCAGGACTTTCTCTTGGAGTGGTATCAATGACCATTCATTTCCTAAGACGGTTAGGGATTTTATATGAAAGACTCTACCTCCTTCTCCCCATTTTTTTTATCAGGTATCCCTCACTAGTCTAAGATTGATCCCTTCTTTACACTGATTGTCTCACTAAACCAGTAAGATGTCCTTTACGACTTAGTCTTTTGTGGATGTTTTCCTCAGACCTACCTTCCTCCAAAGCAGAGATGTCTAATCCCAATACCAACCCATATTCAATCACTTACCTATATCAACAACAGATAGGTAGGTAG
>NC_046154.1:139132379-139190877 GCF_011064425.1 Rattus rattus | reverse complement strand
ACTGCCTGAGGATCCAGCTATACCTCTCTTGGGCATATACCCAAAAGATGCCCCAACATATAAAAAAAGACACGTGCTCCACTATGTTCATCGCAGCCTTATTTATAATAGCCAGAAGCTGGAAAGAACCCAGATGCCCTTCAACAGAGGAATGGATACAGAAAATGTGGTACATCTACACAATGGAATATTACTCAGCGATCAAAAACAAAGACTTTATGAAATTCAGAGTAAATTGTTGAACTAAAATATCATCCTGAGTGAGCTAACCCAATCACAGAAAGACATACATGGTATGCACTCATTGATAAGTGGCTATTAGCCCAAATGCTTAGATACCCTCAGATGCCTGAACAATTGAAACTCAAGACGATGATCAAATGAATGCTTTACTTCTTCTTTTAAAAGGAACAAGAATAGCCCTTGCAGGGAATAGAGAGGCAAAGATTAAAAAAGAGACTGAAGGAACACCCATTCAGAGCCTGCCCCACATGTGGCCCATAAGTATACAGCCACCCATTAGAGACAAGATGGATGAAACAAAGGCAGACCTGACAGGCCGGATGTAGCTCGCTCCTGAGAGACACAGCCAGAATACAGCAAATACAGAGCGAATGTCAAAGCAGCAAAACCACTGAACTGAGAATAGGACCCCGTTAAAGCGAATCAGAGTAAGAACTGAAGAGCTTGAAGGGGCTGAACCCCATATATGTACAACAATGCTAAAGAAAACCAGAGCTCCAGGGACTGTTTTCACTACCTGAAGACTATACATATGGACTGACCTGATTCTGGACCTCATAGGTAGCAATGAATATCCTAGTAAGAGCACCAGTGAAGGGGAAGCCCTGTCCTGCAAAGACTGAACCCCAGTGAACTAGACTGTTGGGGGGGGCGGCAATGGGAAGGTGGGAGGAACACCATAAGGAAGGAGGGGAGGGGATGCTTGCCCGAAACCGGGAAAAGGGAATAACACTCAGAAATGTATATAAGAAATATTCAAGTTAATAAAAAAAAAAGAGAGAGAGAAGGGGAGGAAAGAAGGCGAAAGAGAAGCCAAGTGCAGAGTTAACTGTTTCTTTACAGCATTTAATGGGAAAATGGCTGCTTTCTCACTTCAAATTAGGCAACAGTGTTTATAATTTATAGTTAGAAGCAAAAGATTGGGGACCATTCTATGATGCTATACTGGCATTAGCAAATTACTGACTGGCCATAATCAGAACTGAGGATAAGAACACAGTCTGTCTGATATTCAACCCAGTGACCCTTCATCTTTTGAGTAAATGTTTTTAACACCAAAGGAACAAGGTTTAAGTTGAAAGTCAATGTTGCTATGTAAGGAACTAAGTCCAGTGATAATCTGCCCTGTGACTTTGAGCAAGTTCCTTGCTTGGTGAAGACAGAAGGAACGCCTAATGAAAGCATGCAGGTGCTGTGATTAAGCAAAATGAGATAAGCAGGTGTGTCCATCATCCTATGAAGAATTTTAAAAAAAGTAAATCAAGAGGCCCTGGCACAGATACTGCAGATTTGAAGCTCTGTCTCCATGGCTGCCTTGTCTGGCCTTAATGGGAGGCTGCACCTAACCCTGAAGAGACTCGATGGGCCAGGGTGGAAGGATATGAGCACCTTCTCAGTAAAGAGAAGGAAACAGGGGATGGGGGTGTGTGAAGGGGAAATGAGAAGGCAGAGGTTGAGATGTAAATAAATAAATAGCTTAGTGCTCTTAAGGAACTGAAAAAGATGTTTGAAATTTGAATTTACTGCCTGTTAAATAATGTGACTACATAAAGTCATCTTTAGAGTCTTGAACATTCTACAATTTAGGAAATAAAAAATGGGGGACCAGGTGATCGAGATTTGGAAAATCAATAAATGTTCTTATGCTCATATGGAAAAAAAAAAGAGCACCAGTCGAAGGGGAAGCCCTTGGTCCTGCTAAGACTGAACCCCCAGTGAATGTGATTGTTGGGGGGAGGGAGGTAATAGGGGGAAGATGGGGAGGGGAACACCCATATAGAAGGGAAGAGAGAGGGGTTAGGGTAATGTTGGCCCAGAAACTGGGAAAGGGAAGAACAATTGAAATGTAAATAAGAAATACTCAAGTTAATAAAGAAAAAAAGAAAAAGAAAAGAATAATAATACCAACCAACCATAGTCCTAGTGGATTAAACCACTACCCAAAGAGTTCACATGGTCAGACCCATGGCTCCAGCTGCATATGTACCAGAGGATGGCCTTGTTGGGCACCAGTGGGAGGAGAAGCCCTTAGTCCTGCCAAGGCTGGACCCCCCCACTCCCAGTGCAAGGAAATGTCAGGGGGTAAGAAGGGGGTGTAGTCGGGGAAGGGGAGTACCCTGATAGAAGAAGGGGTGGGAGATGGGATAAGGGTCTTATGGCCAGGATATTGGGAAAAGAAATAACATTTGAAATGTAAATAAACACAATCTAATAAAAGGAAAAAATGAAAGAAAGAGAGAAAGAAAGAAAGAAAGAAAGAAAGAAAGGAAAGAAGGAAGGAAGGAAGGAAGGAAGGAAGGAAGGAAGGAAGAACTGTTCATAGTCCTTAGTCACCAGGCAAATGCAAATCAAAACAACTCTGAGATTCTACCTCACACCCATGAGAATTGCTAAGATAAAAAAAAAAATCAAAGGATAACAAATTCAGTCAAGAGTTTGATCAAGGGTAACACCCCTCCATTGCTGGTAGGATTTTGAATCCTTCAACTGAAGAATGGATTAAAAATAAATATATGGTTCATTTACACAATGAAACACTACTCATCTATTAAAAACAAGAACATCAGGAAATTTTCACGCACGTGAATGGAATTAAAAAAATAATCATCCTTGGACTAAAGAGATGGCTCAGTGGTTAAGAGCACTGACTGCTCTTTCAGAGGTCCTGAATTCATTTCCCAGCAACCACATGTTGGCTCACAACTATGAGGTCTGATGCACTTTTCTGATGTGTCTTGAAAAAAAAAACTGCAGTACTTATAAATAAAATAAATCTTAAAAAAAATAAAGTAAAAAATATCATCCTGAGTGAGTTAACCTTGACCCAGAAATACATGCGTTGTATGTACTCACTTATAAGTAGTCATTACCATAAAGTACAGGATAACCGTCCTATACCATAGACTCAAAGAAGTTAAATAAAAAAGGGGGACCAAGGTAGGATGCTTGAATTTCATTCAGATGGGAAATTAAATAATCATTAGAAGTCGATAGTAAGAAGGAACAGGATTGCAGAGGGTCTGGGGAGGGGTAGAGATCAGAAATGGGGAGAACAGGAGTGGAGGGTGAGAGACCTGGTACAGAGAAGGAAAATCAGTGCGGGGAGGGAGAGCATCTCTGGGACAAGAGGGAGATCTGGGAAGGGGGAGGGTGTTCCTGGGAGGCTATGGCAGTGACCCCAGCTGAGATTCCTAGCAACAGGGCATGTGGAGCCTGAAGAGGCCACCACCTGGAGCCAGGCAGAATTTCCAGTGGAGGAAAGAAAGAGAACACTAACCCACCCACAATACCTTCAACCCAAAATTTCCCCTACCTACAATATGTGTAGGGATAAAGATGGGGCAGAGTTTGAGGGAATGGTCACCTAATAACTGGACCAACTTGAGACCTTTCCCATGAAAGAGAGTGTGTCTTTGACGCTATTAATGATAATCTGCTATGCTTGCAGTAGGACCTAGTAAAACTGTCATTTGAGAAGATTCATCCAGTAACTGAATGGAAACAGATGTAGAGACCTGCAGCCAAACATTAGGCAGAACTCAGGGAGTCTTGTGGAAGTTAGAGGAAAGATTGAGAGAACGATAGGGGTAAAGGACAAAACAAGAAGACCTACAGAGTCAACTAACCTGGGCCAAGGGGATCTCACAGAGACTAAATTACCAACCAAAGAGCATGCATAGACTAGACCTAAGCCCCCTATACACAATGTCCTGGTGTTTAGTGTGGTCTTCGTGTGGGTTCTCCAACAACTATAGCAAGGGTCATCTCTGACTCAGACTCTGTTGCCTGATCTTGTATCACTTTCCCCAAGCTGGGTTGCCCTGTCCGTTCTTAGTCCTGATGAGACTTGATGTGGCAATGTGAGTTGATACCTAGAAAGGGGGGAGGGGTTCTCCTTCTCTAAAGAGAAGGGAAAGCTAAAAGAATGGAAGATGTGTGACAGGAAGGTGCGAGTGGAACAAGAGGAGGGAACTGGGCTGTGATCTGTGATCTGTGATCAGGATGCAAACTGAATAAATAAATGAAAGAAAGAGAAGGTAACCGGGAAAAAAAAGCCAAAAAAGTTGTTGTATCTTATGATCAGTAACAGGAGAAATAATGCTGAAACAAGGGTGAGGTAAAGGCTTGCTAGTCCTGGAAAATATCCTGAGTGTGGTATCTCAGATCCAAAAGGACATGCACAGAACAATGAAGTACACTGAATATCCTCCTCTAGCTTTTTCATGTGCAGATACCTACATACAAGTATGCATACACACAACTTCTCAAAAGAAAACAAATAGGATGTTGTCCAAAGAAAGGGTCTCTCTCAAAGCCTGGTTTTATTCCCATCTACCATGGCTGTGAATGCTTGAGTAGATGCTGAACACAAGGTGCCAAAGACAAACATGTTCTTAGACTGGGGCCATAAGCTCTGCCCAAGAGATGGATATGAATTGTAATCTCCCCCAAATTTTTTTTCCTTGAAAAGAAGATAAGACAGGGAAGCAAACAACGTATGGAATAATAGAGAAATGTGCTTTTCAGGCTAAAGTATACTTGTTTTGTTGGGCATGACAGAAAGTGAATCCTCCACTTTGAGTCTGACTTTGAAATAGTAGGAAATGTATTATTCCTCACACTGTGAGGGGAAAACTTGGGAAGCTGGAACATTAGACAACTTGCTCAAGGAATATTATGGAATAGCTATCAAGTAGATAGCAAATGAACAGGCTTTGGTGTGGTTGAACTCATGCTGATGTCGACTGTGAATATTTATCTAGAGGCATTGGTTAAGTGAATCTAGTGGACAATTGCTCAAGTTAATACGCTGATTTGTGTTGATAACACTTTCCCAACATGCGGCATGGATTTTAGGAAAGGAATCAATAAGTTTGCTTAACAATACTTATCTACTGGTAAGATATTAACTAATAAATATTTTTGTGTTCCTGTTTTGCATTTTTGGGGTAAAATATTAAACTCATTGTTTTATGACCCCCTTTTAAAAGACTCTTACACCTGTCGGGTCTACTCTCTTCTGTCCCTGGGATCCTATTGTAATGATACAATTGCTAGGCTACAAGACAAAGTATATGGCACAAACACCAGGGTTTTCTTGTCTCACCACTCTATAGGTTATAAGACTGAAACAAAGTTGTTCATAGAGTAAACTTTATCTGGGGGCTCAAGGAAAGATGTAGTCTTGACATCTATCACCGACTTGTAGATTGTCATCTTCATGTGTTCCTGTCATTCTCCCAAACACATCCATAACTCTCTATGTCCAAATTACCTTTTTTTTTAAGATAACCTCATTATGTAGCCCAAGCTGGCCTCATGTTCAATGTTCTCCTGCCTCAGTTTCTCTAGTGTCCAGTTTTTTGATATTTTGAGAAAATGCACATACCCACCAAATTGATTTAGGAAACACCTTGGAATTATTTCAATGGGTAACATCCATATTACTTATACATCAAAACTTATTGTGACACACTGAAAGTTAGAACTCCAATCAATGAATTTGTGAAAATACAGTTAAACCCACAGCCAACGGTCTAGTTTTACTTGTATAATTCTGTAACAGTTGCTGTCTACTTTCTTGTTCTTTCTGTTCTTTACAATGCCAACCTCTTGAAGTCTCTTTCCTTCAAGTCTAATTCAATGGCCACCTCATTGTCCACACATGTTATTATTATTTTTTTGGTGTTGTTATTTCTCTAGCTGGATCCAGAAAAGTATCTGGGATCTGAAAAGCAGTTGTTATGATTTATCTTAAATGCAGTTTCATTTATTTTACTAATCAATTTGTCTACTGTTTTCATTATAATACTATTCAGTAAATAAATACTTAAGCTAATATAAATATGTCTGATGTGTTTCTAATTCCAAACTGAACTGTAAGTTCTTCAAAATAAGAGAAGCATAAAGTGTTTTACTTAACGTACAAAAGCATATTTCTCTGTATGGAGGATCGAAGAAAAGAAACGCATCCTCAAGTATGTTCAAGAGAGACCTCACCCAGAAAAGACCTCAGAGTTCACTCTTTCTGTTGGTGCCTCATAGAAGAGAAACAGCTGACTCTTCACCTTGCTCATGCTTAAATCACATCTCTTTGCCACTGAGTACTGGTTCTCTCTAACAATGAGTTCTGTCATCACATTGACAGGTATATTGATTTATTAATTTGTGGTGAGAAATGCATTGTCATAAGTGCTGAGGCCAGTGGCTCCCAGTTAGTTCTGACTAAAGAACTTGAGAGAATCAGAAGTCTGCTGATCCAGTGTGAAGTCTGATCAAGGGGAAGATGATTAAGTGATTGAAATAATTAATGACATCAGACTAAGTTAAGCTGATACTTTGTGATTCTCTTGCCAAAAAGAATATTTTTATTTTACTGAGCTACACAGATAGATGCCAGTATTGTTTGAGCCCTGGGATATTCCTCTGTATTGTATAACATGCTTATTCTGGGTTTTATAGTCTTTGGGAATCACACCTTCATTTTAATAACCAAATAAAAGTCTTTATGGCTCCCATATGGCACAGCTATAAATATTTCAGTCACATCTTAAATAGTTCTCAGTTTCCTATCTTGCTTCTCATTGACTGTTTCTCACTTTAACTTCTCCTCACAGGTGCCTCCCACTACCGTTTGAGAATGGCTACCTTATGGCTATCACTGAATGATGCGTTATTTACTCATGGGTAATCTTTTTATTTAGATTTTTCACACAATATATTTTGATCATATTCTTTCACCTCCTCCAACTTCTCCCAGATCTGCCTCACTTATCTACTCACCCAACTTCATATTCTTTCTTTAAAAACAAAATTAAAAATGAAACAAAGAAAACTGAAAGACAAAATGCACCAACATGAAACAAAAATGCTGAAAAAAATCTATGGAATCCATTTTGTTTAGAGTAAAATAGACCTAGGTCCTGGGTATGGGTGTTGCCTTGGGATATAATTAGTATGTCCAGTGAAACTCTATTAAAGAAAACTGATGCTCTTCTTCCTAGCCTGTATCAATTGTAAATAGTTTCTTGTTTGGGGTAGAGCTTTGTGTTCATTTCTCCTTCTCAGTGCTGTGATGTTTGGTTGGACCTGTGCAAACCTTATGTATACTGTCACAGTCTCTGTGAGCTCCTCTGTGTATAACTCCTGCTGTGTCTATGAGATGCTGTTCATACCTCTGGCTCTTTCCACCTCCTCTTGCTTCTCCTCATAGATCCCTGAGCTTAGAGAGAAGGAGACCAAGTACTCCAAAACCCTTCGCCTTTTCACACTGTCCAGTTTTGGGAATCTAGATTAATTATCAACTACTACAAGAAGATGCTTGTCTGATGAGTATTAAGCATGCACTGGTCTGAATCTTAGCCTTAGCAGTCTAGTATGGCTTCTGCGAGTCCCTAGAGAATGGTTCTGCTGGTCACTGGGAAGCATAAGGAATAGTGATGGCCTAGAAGCAAAGTGTAAAAGAGGCAGTGGCAAATAACTATGAGAACTCTGGGTCCACACCAAGAACAGAAGTCCTTAGGGTATGTGGATGGACCAGAATCAGCACAGGGCACACCAAGACCAAGCTCTCAGCACAAAGGAGATTTATTTGCATCAGAATGACAAAGGGCAGGGAATAATAGACCAAGATCGGAGACAGAAGAAGGAGCAGAGAAGAAGGAACAAGGGAATAAGAAGGGATATTTTACCTGGAGGGACAAAGGACTGATTCTAGATGGAGAGAATGGAGATGTGGCTTGTAGACAGATGGCCATTTAAAAAGTGAAAGGGAGAACTCTTTGTTAGGCTGAGTTAGTTTTCACTGGGCATATTAATTAGGTAAGCCAAATGGGGACTTTTGATTGTTGGACTTCAATATTTTGATAGTTGGATCTTGGGTGTCAGCCTCAGGAGTAGGAAGTGGCCAAATAAGAGAATGGACCCTGCGGCTAACTTTAGGGATCTAATCCTGCCATTGTCATGGTTGCCATACTCATACCTACTAGAGCCCTTCAGTATGGAGATGAATTAGGAGGAAGGGCTCCTGAGAGCAGGCTGCAAAAGGACTAAGAGTATGTGTGAAGAGACTGGAACAGAGGAAGGGACTGTGTGCAATGTTGATTCTCATTTCTCCACCTCAGCTTCTACTTACATCTCCAGAGCGCCTGCTCTAGAGATCACAAGACAACTAGCTTCCTGATTTGACAAATCAATGTCATTGGAGAATTCCAAAACAAGAATAGGGAGAAAAGGTAAAATAGATATTACTACTTCCAAAAATTATTGGTCAAGGATCACCATAAACTATTCCTTACTGGCACTTCCTCTACCAACTATCATGTTGATGAAGCCACATCAAGTATAGATTAGATCTCTTCCGTTACTTCATTTTTGCTTTCTCCCTCTTCTAAACCCTCTTGTTGACTTCTCTAGCCCTCATGGAAAAGTAGTAAAATTCATTATTTAAAACAATAAATAGCCTCATGCTGTATGAGAAAAGAATCATTTCCACAAAATGTGTGTCAATTCTTAACCCTTTTCTAGGCTCAGGATGGGGGGAAACATACACAGTCCATATCCCCAGGAAGTGTTCATGGAAATAATTATATAAATGAATGCATAGTTATAAAATGAGGCTAGTGTTCGGAGAAAAGAAACATGGAATTTGAGGGATGTTGTTGAGAAACATTGGAAGGCTCATGAAAATACCATTCAATGGACAAGAATAGTGAGACTGCGGAGAGAAAAGGTGGGTATTTAAGTGTTGCCTCACAGGGAACTAGAGCACTGGGCTGCTGAAGAAGCCAGCAGAATTCAGTGTGACTGAAGAGAAAAATGGCAAAAGGTCACTCGATGAGGTTGGGGAGAGAGGCAGAAAGGCCAAACTAAACATCAATTTGGAGGCTTGCTGAGGCACAGATTTCAGTAATAAAAAAAAATTAGTTTCAATGCAGCATGAAGATAGTGCTTCATGAAGGATGGTTCGAGGCAGGAGCAACAGCCAAGCAGACAAAACGGAGGGAAAATGAGCTTTCTTTGGAGACAGTAAGAGCAAGCTGGCATGGATTAGATTCATCAGTGAGAGGAAATGAAAGGGAGAATGCCACAGCGTGACTCAGAGATGTGTAGAATGCAATGGGAAGCCAAGAAGAAAGGCAACATATGGAGAACTCCTACTGTTTCTGCCAAGTCTGAAGTGCCCTTGAGGCATCTACATGAAGTTTTGGGGTGAATGCTAAGGATTAACTGAGAGGTCTGAGCTACAGTTTGATTTTCAGTTGTAGTTAAAGGTGGATGAGATCTCTGAAAATGAGAGATTTAATCAGGAAATCAAACGCAGGAAATTCTGGGCTCCCGAGGCTCAAAACAATGGTACAGGGATAGCAACATGTAGGAGGAACACTGCTAGATCAGAATAAGGGCAAACATATACTAGGAATGGTTGTGCATGTGTGTTATCCCAGAACATTAGCAGCTGAGCTATAATTGCCATCTTGTTTCCCAACCACTTTTCCTGAAATTTGAGAAAAAATAAGAAGGTCGGTTAGAAACAGGGATGTGTATAAAGTTTTAGATTATTGTTCATGAAATTTGGTTAGGGGAGTTTAAATGACAGCAACACTGGAGTTGGTAGGCAGGATTACTGCACTAGAGACTACGGGGTGTAGATGAAGCCCCAAATAAATGTATAAGAAGCAGATGACATCTCGGTGAAGGTGTACTGTTGACATGAGCACACCGTTGTCAAGGATTTCAATGTTCCCATGCCTACTGGCTGCTACCTATGAGTACAACCTGAGGCTGCTCCTCTAAAGAAACATTTTCTTGACACTAACTGCTCCTCCTTGATCATACATAGGAAAAGTGCTGATATTCCAGGTCACTGCTGATGCAGGTGCCTCTCCATCAGATTGAGCACAAACCACCAAATCACAGCTTTTCTAGTAGAGCATCTGTATTTCTGTCTTTTCTTCTACCCTGTGAGATTTTTTTAGAACCAAGCCATACAAAACACATCAAAAGAGGTGGCATAAATGGTAATTTGGGGTTCCTGGGGCTTTAAAAATCTGGCACATCGATAACAATATAGGAGGCACACTGCTAGACCAGAATAGGAACAAAATGAGTGTGTACAAACATCAACTAGGAATGGTGATGCATGTGTGTTATCGTAGAAGGATAGGAGCTGAGGCAGGGTTTTGTGAATTGGGAACAGCCTGTCCATAAAGTGAGTTTAAGGTAAACCACGATTAAATAGTGAGATCCTATCTCGAAGTCTACCAGCAAAAGGGCACAAGTAAATGACATGTTTGGAAGTTGAATAATACTGATGGCAATGTTTCTGTTAGATAGACAGTTGTCTTTGCTTGCTAAGGGGAAGTTCAATAGAAATGGAAAGATGTAAAGATACTTGGAGTGGTCATTGAAGGCAGACAAAAGCCATACTATGGCAGGTTTAGTTGGAACATGGCTCTATCATATGGCATGAGAGGGGAACAGATAAAACAAATTATGAAAAAGCAAGAAGAAGGGCTCGTTGATTTTTTCCAGAAGAATATGAAGGAAATAAGGAAAATTCTTCAGTATATTGGCAAAACTGTTTCCAAATTGAACATGTATATAATAAGAGTGGATAGAGAAGCAACAAGCAAGCGAGCAAACAAACAAACATAAAAGCAAAAAACAGAAAGGAAATTTACATTATTTGACATTACTAAAGCATCTAGTAGCCCTGTCAAGAGTCTGGAATAAAATATAATAGAAATTTGTGAAAAGAGAGGAGAAGACAATGAACTTGGAAAGAATGTGGAGCATCAGAGTAGAACAACAATATGGAAGTTTAAGCTCAATAAACCCTTTCCTACCCAGCTAGGTCATGACATTTTGTTGAAACAAAAAATCCCAAGGCACACTGTAATGATATGAGAGATTTGTAAAATTAGTATTTGAAAAGATGAGACAAATTGGGTTTCTGGGTCATAAGCCACTTGTGAAGTAAACAAAATGTATCTTCAATAAACAGGCTCACCTTTAACTGAAAAAGCATGTTTGCAGACTCTTTTGATTTGTATGCTGATGGACTAGAGTTTAATCAGGAGTTAAACAGAAAGATGATATGATTTTGTCATCTTCAGTTCCCATCATGATATTCTATCCAAAATATCAATTGTTGAGCTCCTCCAATCTTTCCACAGAAAGACTTTTCCTGTCCACCTCAACCATGTACTCCCTAAGTCACACCATAATTTTCCTTGCCAAAACCACCCAGTATTATGGGTAACTCAAGCAGACCAAGACACTAACTACACAGTGCACCTCCCACAAGTGAATGCTCATAGTTTAAGAATAACCTCACTTTATAGCTTGTCTTCAAAGTACTTGAACTTTGATCTCACATGACTTCAAACTCAGAGGCTCCTACAATCTACCCTGAGTCCTCTAATTCGTGAAAACAACTTACGAACCTCTAGGAAATGCTTGTGCCTATTGATTTATTATAAAGGACACAACAAAAATGGAAGAGATGTATAGGGAAATGAAAAGGATGAGGAGGGCTACATTACCTTCACACTCTCTTCAGGGGTACCAACTTCAAATATCTTGGTGTGTTCACCAAGCCAGAAGTTCTAGAATTCCATTACTTAGGGGATTTAATGGAGGTTATATTCATGTGTATGTATGGTTGGGTAAATCTTTGGCCATTGATACTTGTTACAGTTTAAATTTGACGTTGTCTACCTTAGAGTAATGTCTTCAACCCTTGGTTACCAAGTAATGGTTCTATTTTTGGAGATGGTAGAAACTCTGTGACATGGTACCTAGTTGTCAGGTGTAGGTCACTAGAGGATTATAGTCTTTCCTTGCTATGACTCGTTTTGTGTTTTCTAATCCACTAAGATATGAAGGGTTACTGCCTCAAGTTCCAACCTTTGTGAGTGTTGCTGTCTGAACTCTATGCCTTCCCTGCAATGATGCATTATTCTTTCTGAAGTGAGCCAGAATGAATCTCTTCTTCCCTAAGTTGTTTCTGGGGGTATTTTGTCAGAGTGGAGAGAAAGTAATAATCCCACCTCTAGTCCTCTAGAGATTAGTAGATCAGGAAGCTCAGGTTCTCTTACTATACTTGCATTTTCTGCTGAGCAGCTCTGAAGCTACCAACTGTCACTTCACTAGCATGAAACAAGTTTGGAGTGGAAAAGATCCTGTTACCCTGGTACTCCACAGTATTCTGAAGCTCTATGACAGGAAATGAAGAGAAAAACCAAACATGAATTTCTTAATACTTTTCATTTTTCACACTTGAATGATGAACTCAGTTCATCAATATGGAAAATAGCTGTTAGGTTACTTACATTTTAATATTTTGCTGCTATCCTTATTGGTGTTTACCCTGTACTGCATATGTTTACCTAAGGCGTCCTTGTTTAGTGAACTGTAGTCAATGCACCCAAGATAGAAGCTGTTCTAATCTGTCAAATTGATGTGTGGCTATCTTATCAATTGATCATACTTTAATTGTGTACCTCAACACACACACACACACACACACACACACACACACACACTAATCTTTTTTGTCAAATTCAAGAATACCTCATGGTACCTTTCCAAAACTTAAATTATTACATGGGATGAATAAGTCTCCCAACTGAATAGAAGTAAAATGATTGAATGATTACATGTGTTCTATTACTTAATCAGAGTGTGCCCTGTTATGTAGTCTAGCACTAAACTGATATTTATTTTGTATTACTGAAATATTTACATATGATATCTACTGACATAAACCTGAGTGTCTTTCTTCATGTTATTCCTGGGTTTTCTGTGCTTTGATATGTTTCTTTAAGTGCTTTAAAAGTTAAAAGAAAACTCATGTGAT
This sequence comes from Rattus rattus, assembly GCF_011064425.1. NCBI lineage: Eukaryota > Metazoa > Chordata > Mammalia > Rodentia > Muridae > Rattus > Rattus rattus. Next base: position 139,177,772 of record NC_046154.1, on the reverse strand, counting down.
TTTTTTCTTTTATGGAGGAAAGTTTAGGACTACTAAGGTTGCTAGATAACCTGTGTTTCAGAATGAAGCCTATCATAGATGCTATAACACATACCTTGAAGCATTAAATATGCACAGCCTGTAAATTTTTCTAGCCATCTCAGCTTTATTGTTAAATAAAACCATTTAATTTTCTAAATGATAAAATTAGGCCCCTTGAGACCTGTGCAGGCAAGTTACTCTAATCCACAACTCTAGCTTCTTTTCTGAGTAAGAAAGAACCTTTGAAGAAGCAGAGCCATGCAGGCAGGTAATATACTTTCTTTCTACTAACTACTTGTTAACTACTCCATACACGTTACTAGTAAAGTACCCCAAATTCACTTTTAATGGATGATGACGACTTTCAAATTAAGATGATCTGTTTCACACAGCTCACATAATCTACACTTGACACTTGATTACAACCAATCTTGCTGAAATTGTCACCAAGATGTAATAATAAACCGGTGAACAGAATGAGCTGGGAGTCAGGCAAGCAGCCTTTAGAGACCTGGAACCACAGGACAGTGGTCAAACCTCTCAGTCTGTCCAAGGCTCAGTTTTAGACATGTTATATGATAAATAATAGGACAGTGCTATGTCAGGGGGTAATTAGCCCTTAATGTTGTTCATCTATTTTATTGATTTTGTGGGACACAATGTGATATTTGCTATTTTTAATTTAATTTTTCTGTGTGTAGTACATGCATGTATATACATGGGTGGATGTGCAAATGGGTGGATGTTTAAATATATGGAAGCCAGAGGAAGTCCAGTGTCTTCCTCTTATGGGACAGGTGAGTCATGTGACAAAGAGAGCTGACCTGGAACAAGAGTAAGGTCGAAATGTGTCCAAAACCCCAACGATCTCGTCTGGATACCGGCGGGAGTAGGGATTGCTTTCTTGTTCCAAGTCTGCATGCCGGCAACCCCAACTTCCATCCTTCTTGAAGTAGTGTCATGGCCAAATTATAGATTTTTAAGCCCCTGGAGATCCTCTTCATGTAAATGAAGCATTCCCTGCTCCTCAGCCCCAGTAAACAATGTACACTCACCTCAAAAACCCCAACCTTTGCCCCAAGGTTTATAAAGTCCTTGTTCGCACTGAATTAAGAGTACTGTTTCACTGCATACTATCCAGAGAGAGCTGGAACACTGAAAACTGTCCCAGAGAAGGCTTTCTCCCACCTCTGCTCTCAGATCTTTCGAATGCACTCCTCCAGACAAGCTACATTCCTTTCATTCTAACTCCCAACAGTGCTCAAATATCCCAAGTACAGAAGCAGAGCTCAGTCCTCATCCTCTATCACTCTCTACTATATGTTTTAGGACAGGATCTCTTACTGAACCTTGAGCCTCATCAGTTGGCTAGCTTGGCTATCCCCAAAAGGAGGCAATCACCTCCCCAGCCCCAAGATCACAGGCACAAGTCACCATGCCTTACAATGTTGTTGTTAGTGTTGTTTTGAATATGGGCGCCATAGTCAAAGATCCTTGTATACAAGAACCTTACCGCTGAGCTGTCCCCCAGACTGCACTGTGATAGTTGAATACACATATGCACTATGCGATGACAAATCAGGGTGCTTAACCTATCAACTAAATATTCATCCATCATTTCTTACATGAGTACCACATTTCATCTAGCTATTTATATTATTCTCAGATGTAGATATCAGAACAGTGGCTTTTAGTGACTGGGAAACAGTGGCAAGAACTTGGTCCCTGTAGGTTTCATGAAGGCTATAAGGATATATCCTGGTGCTCTACCAACTGGTGTAATAACCATAGTTAATAGTAATATTTCTCTCCTTTTTTATGTGTCACTCATTAGATTTTTAAATGTTAGCACATTACTTAAACTCTGTGAGTCTCTACATTCATTGGCAAAGTAGAGAAAAATAAAACCAACCTCAGAAGGATGTTGTGAAGTTAAATAATTAAAATATACAGTGTTGTTTTTTGCATGTTTGTTCATTCCTGTTTTCTTTCCCCTGTCAATAAACCATATGGTTAGTCTTAATCAGTGATTCAGAATGAAGTGATCCTTAGAACGAAGTTTACATGGAAAACCTCAACTCTCTCAAGGTTTACTTCTCTGCTTCAGACGACACTTGACTGGAACCCTCTACATTTGAATCACAGATGCACAGATTGAACCTTAGTTTTAATGACTGTGGAGGCGTCTCTTCTAGGGTCTCTGATGATGAGAGCTTCTTGAATTAATCTTAGGAACTCTGGCTTGAGGGAGAAATGGGGGAACTGTGCCCATGTAGAACAACCATGGCCTACAAACCCAGGCCATGAAAATATCCCTGGCACAAGTTTTCTAGTTCATCGATCAGATACTCAAGAGTCAGTGGTTTTTCCCAGAAGGACGTTTTGCCATACCTTTCTGAATACAGCTGGTCCTTGTGAACCATGATGGGACATATGGCAGGTGGTTGTGCTCAAAGAAACAGGCGGTCTTTGTGCTTTATTCAAACACTAGATGTGAAAAGGGTAGAAGCTTTGAGTGGCACCAAGAAATGACTGTGAGGGAGCACTGAGTAATGCCCAGAACTGCCCAGAAATATAACCAGGTGTTTATAGTGACACAGAAAAACAGGTAACCAGGTTTGTTTATTCCTGTTTTTCCTTGTAAAATGTTGAATTTGTTCATAATTTTCTAAAATAATTTTAGAAGTGCTGTGATATAACCAAGCATCGTTGCTGCTTGCAACCTGAACTGTAACCATCTCTACCATCCAGCAAACACAAGAGCTTTGGACGGCTTCCACACACCAGGCAAGGCTGAAGCTTGAGAATTAGACTGGCTTTCCCGTTTTCGAATTTACTTGTTGGAAGAACTTGGAGAAAGAAAAGAACGCACTCACTCCATATTCACTGACAAAAATTACAAGGTTTAATTGGATGATTCTGTATGTGACACGTCATAAAAGGCAGCATCTCAGAGGTGTCAGGCCGTTCTTACATCTCACTCTCTTTAATTAGCACAGACTCAGAAGGTGAAGTCTGTGAATTTGTCGGTTCAGCTAGATGACTCTTCTCAGAAGGACCTGGGGTGGCATCACAGTTATAAATAGCAAAATGCTCACCGTTTGTGGGTTTTACGACTTTTCTATGACATTGTGGAAACTTTGGATGCCTTCATTGCGTTATCTGTAGGAGACCCTAATCTGCTCTGCTGCTATTGCAAGTATCCACATTACCTTCCAATTTTATTTACTTAGTCCTAACTTTTATTTCTTCATTTAGAAGGAAGTGAATGATTGTCATCTGCTTATAGAAAATTAAGCATACCCTGTGTGTTATTCAAAATCTTAAATAGACACTGCGAACTGTAGTGGCAAGTGCTTTGTGTACAAGAGCACAGGTTTGTGCCCTCCTGGATCTCCTCTTACAGAATTATTGGAAAAAAGGTTGTGTTTTTATTGTGCACAGTTGTGCCCTGTTCTAAGCAGTTACTTTGATATCGAAAGTCAGACTCGTCCAAACCATGGTGATGCAAATAATATATAAATAAAAAACATGAAACACAGCAAGGGGTCTGGATCTGAGGCTTTGCAAAGTAGTGCACATGTTCACAATATCTGGGAGAGCAAAGCTCAGTGGAAAATTACACTGTAGGCCTCTCAGTTTAAGCCTCACGAAAATGGACAAAGCTGTTTAACTACAAATGAACACACACACACTCGTTATCATTTAGATAGTGTTTGGCCAAAACATTCGTTTGGATTTCAATCTCCTTTTCAATTAAAAACCTGGAAAACCAAATAGGTAAAATGCCATGGAGACAATAATAATGCAAGTCAGGTGAGGCCGGGGCCATGCAGCCTCCCTCTATCCTGTCACACGTCAGCTGTCAGAGCTTATAAAAATTGCCTCTTGCAAGAACGTCAGCTTACATTTCAAGCTACGCAAAAATGAAAATAACCTCAGAAAATATTAGTCAGCCAAAATACACATTTTACTTATTATAACCATTTCTTCCAGGTCTTAAGTTACTCTCTCTGTAATCTTGGCCCTAAATGAGATAAATTTGTTTTCTAAGCCAGCTCAATTACAGCAAATGTCTCTGCTCCAAAGTGGAAGCATGAACAGTGGAAAGAGTGCCTCGTCGGCTGCAACTGGCACAAATGAGTGCTTTCACAAAGCATGGGGAAACTATATACATGCACGTCCTTTAAAATATTTTGACTATCACAGCTCTTATAGCAAACATGTTTACCTAGCATTTTACTATTTTTTCATGTAATTTTATTGAAAGGCAAAAAATATATACTATGCAAAGACAAGGATGCAAATTATATAACAGGGGTGTCTGCTAAATTTCTCCAACTCCCCCATAGGACTAGTATAGTCCTCCAAGCTGGAAATAAGACAACACACACACACACACACACACACACACACACACACACATGCGTGCACGCGCGCACGCACACGCACATGCACAAACACCTCAGGCATTGGAGAGAAGATAGCAAAAGATAGTAGGGCTTGAATGTCAGGTCAGGCATGGCTGTGGAAGGGACTCTGTGACACGGTTCCGACCCCTGGAGCGGGCCAGCAGGACAAGAATCTCCACAAGTGCTGATAGACCTTGGCACCTGAAGGTCAACATGGAGGTGAAGACTTGAGGTTTTCTTCTCACCTTGTATGCCCCAGACTACAAAACGAACCAAAAGGCAGAATTCTGTGGGGTAGTTTTGCATCTTGATTATGGAGTAGCACAGACTCTGTCCCTGTGGCCACATGATGTAGAACTGTGCACACAGCTTAAGCCAGTCTCAATTTCCAACCTTCCATATGAGCTTTCTTAGAAGTGACATCAGTGAGACACGAGGCGAGAAGTCCACAGGCTTATCCATGATGTCTTTGCAATGTACTGGAAGGCAAAATCATTTCAAAATGAATTTTCAATTAGCACACATTCACTGTAAAAAAGAATAGGGTTTATTATGATGCACACACACATACACACACACACACACACACACACACACAATGTCTGTGGTGTGGCTGGATAGTCCAATTTATAGTTGTCTGAATAACTGATCCACTGACTGATATATATATATGTGTGTGTGTGTGTGTGTGTGTGTGTGTGTGTGTGTGTGTGTTTATTTTCTATCCATCCCCATATTACCTCTCCCACTAAATCTCTTATGTCTTGTTTTTTCTTGTTAATCCTATTTTATGCATATGTGAGAAATGATAATTTTTTTTCAGAGTCTGGCTGACTTTGCTTAACACGATGATAATCCAATTCCATGCTTTTCCTGCAAATGATATTATGTCATTATTTTTAATGGATGGACCACACCTATATGTCTGTGGTGTGGCTGGATAGTCCAATTTCTAGTTGTCTGAATAGCTAATCCACTGACTGGTACCTGCACCATTAGTGTATAATGCATACTATTCCTGACATCTTCTTTAGTAGTTCTGTTGTTTAAATTCTTCATGAGGGCCACTCTGACTGCGGTGAGGTATACTTTCAATTTATTTTTTATTTGCATTTCCTTGATGGCTGACACTGTTAGACAGTTGTCCAAATGTTTATTTGTCACTTGTACTTTTGCAATAATTTGATATTTTTGGATATCTTTATAATGTGTACAATATAAGTATTTATTTCTTTTCATGGTCTCTTATCTCCCTCTAATTTTTGCTGAGTCCCTCTTCTTTCTTAACTAGTCCTCTCTCTCTTTCTCTCTCTCTCTCTCTCTCTTCTCTCTTTTGTGTGTGTGTGTGTGTGTGTGTGTGTGTGTGTGTGTGTGTGTGTGTGTGTGTGTGTGTTGATGTAAAGATGATCACAGCTACTGTGGATTACAACTGCACTGGCCATGTCATATCCAGATCCAGATAATAGAATTTCATAGTACACTTTGTCATCCCTTGGCTCTTACAAGTCTTTCTGTCCTCACTAACTGATATTCCCTGGGCATCAGAGTAGGTAATACTGATGTCTTTTTTTATTGGATATTTTTATTTACATTTTAAACATTATTCCCTTTCCTGGTTTCCCGGCCCTAAGCCCCCTATCCCATCCCCATCCTCATCCCCCTTCTATGAGGGTGTTCCTCCTCACCAAACATCCCAACTTCCTTCCTCCCCACCCTGACATTCCCCTACACTGGGGATCCAGCCTTGAAGGAGCTGAAGGGGCTTTCAATCCCATAAGAAAAACAATGCCAACCAACCAGAGCTCCCAGGGACTAAACCATTACCCAAAGCCTATACATGGACAAACCCATGGCTCCAGCTGCATATGTAGCAGAGAATGGCCTTGTTGGGCACCAATGGGAGGAGAAGCCCTTGATACTGACGTCTTATGTAAGGCTGAGCACTAGAGGTTCCTTATTCTCTGTCTTTGGATAAGGTAAGAATATGTGAACTCACCTTTGCCCCCTGCAAAAAGAGACTTCTCCATCCCAGGTTGAAAGCTTTATTAGTCAATGGATATGCTCATAAATGTTTAAGAGGTATTCTCACTATATGTCCATTTAGGAAGATATTAGTAGCAGTGGGTCCAAGATCAAATTGGGAAGCAGTTGAATGCCCCCAGAACAGTCTTCATTGAAGCACCATCTTTTTTATTCATTCACCATTTATTGATTAGGGTTTTTTTTTTTTTTTTTGGGGGGGAGATGGGTTTTTTGGCTTAGTATTTTGAGTTCTTTGTTTATTCTAAATGTTCATCCTCACTTGAGTAACCAGCAGAGTTTCTCTCATCCTGTAAATTGTCATTTTGCTCTGTTTCCCTTGCTGTGTGCAGACATTATAATTTTATGTAATCCTATTCTCAATTACTCCCAGTTTTTTGCTATTATTTTCTGAGATATTGTATTTTGATTTTGGAGCCCCATTGCCTAGATCTTGGAGAACTCCCACCATTTCTCTCTAGTAGTTTCAAAGTGAGGTTTCATAATAAAACTTAGTTCCATTTTGAGTTGATTTTGTGCAGGGTAAGAAATAGTTTTATTCTTTCACATGTGAATATCCAGTCTTCCCCGCACCATTTGCTCCAACATGTTTTTGAGTCCTTGTTGAAAAGCAGATAAGTGTAGTTGAATGTCTTTTTTACACTATCTTGGTATTATTCTATTTTATTCAAGATGATTTTGTGTTACTATCTTGTTTCGATGCAATTCTTAGTGTTAGGGGTCAAACGCATGACTTTGCATGCATTAAATGCACAGGCTATCCCTGAGCTCTGCTCAAAGCAGCTTTTGAAAATCAGATTTGACAATATACCTTTGTGGACAAAATCCGTTTTGCATTATCATGGGGCCATTTATAAGACATGTGGGGTTTTCTGGAGGAAGTGGTCTCATCATGAGATAATTTAAGTCACTGTCTTCTCAGTTCTCATCCCTCTCTCTTGGGAACAATTGGTGAAGCGCTACTGAGCTGAAGACTTTGGAAAGCCACAGATCTTTGTTCTTCATTATTCTAAAGCACAAAGGATCGCAACGATACATACTTTTAGTTGTTCTATAAATAAAACACTTCCTCTTTCTTTTAATGGAGACAGATGGATTGAGCCCCACTGAGTAGCCATTAAGAGAAATTGTGATAGGTAAGTCTTTCACTGCACTGAGGATGATAAATGGCTCTGGAGGCCAATGCCCTCTAATGGACATGTTCCTCGCTACACTTTTTCTATGTATAAAAATTCCCGGAACTCCATCTCTTATTCCTGGATTTAATTTTAATTAAGCTGAAATTAATTTGATTTTTTATTTTAGAATTAGTAAAATTGGAACAAATCTCTCTCTCCCTGTCTCACCTTCCCTCCCTCTGACTTTCCCCCTCCCTCCCGCTCTCTCTTTCTCTTTCTCCTTTCCTTTTTCCGTGCCAAACACTCCCTGTAATGCATAAGTAAATGGTACTTAGCAAGATGCTCTATCTTCACAGTCCATGTCACCCTTGGTGCCACTTTCTGACACCGGAGAACCCGTCAGAGAACTAGAAAAAGCTGCCTACATCATTTAGGTCAAAAGCCTTGGGTTGATATCTAAAGGCTCTGTCATGGATCATGGATTCTTTTCTTAATAGAATTTAAAATTTGGTGTGGAGTTTCCTACCCTTAAAAACAAGCCCTTTTCAAGACATGCTGTGCTCGGCTTTTTACTGCGAGACATCCCTTCTTTTACTTCTGCACACGCAATTAAGAAAGCAGAGGTTTTCTTATAGCAGTCACGTGGAAAATTCATTTCAAAACTGGGCCTCTGTCCACATTTCAGGTTCCTGACTTCATACTTAACTCCAGGACTCTGGTATACTCCAGCAGACACCAGGACCAAACATCTAGGGCTGAAGAAAAAGCCAGAATCCCACCTGAGCAGGAAGATCTCTTCGTGTCGTCAAAAGTGCTTCAAAGAGCAGCTGTGCAGGAGATCCCACCCCAGGACAGAGTGGCCTCTTGTTGCCCAATGGATCAGACCCTACAGTGACAAACAGCAGCCACAAGGCCTGCTCTTTCCCGCCCCCATCTCCACTCCAAATTCATTTTGCCCTTCCTGTTTTTCTGTGCTTCACAAAGAAAGCAAAAGTAACATGCTGTCAGTGGACAGTTGCCAAAAAGCAGAGTGGCCTTTAAAAAAAAAAAGACAGCAACAACAACAACAAAAACCCATTGCTTTCATATTTCCAACTGTAGTGCAAAGTCGCTTCCCAAGCAGTCACTGCCTTATGCTAATGATATGTTAAATCATTGAGGCCTTCCTATTTCTCTATTGATTGTTTAAGCAGAATCTTATGACAGGGAAGGATTGGTGCTAGGGCTGTTGATCCAGCCTCAGTGTGTTCTTAAGCAGGCAGCTTTGCTGCGAGCATTCCTCTAACGCTGCTGTATTGCCTTTCGTTAGCCATTTCATCGGGACCCATGGAAGTGAGCAATGGCAGACTTTCAGAAATTCTACCTTGCTAGGAAAAAAAAAAGAAAGAAAAAAAAAACTGTAGACCTTCATGTAAACATAGTATTTATAAGTACATATTTAGTGGCTTTCACAAGCCAAGCAGACCACGAGGAATTTTGCCTGTCCCATTTCAAATGGAGCACTGCTGCATGGAGAGAAGATGATCTCCTTTGCCATTTGGTGCAACTGGGACTCAGAAGTACCTGGTGGTAGCTGCTGTCATTGGGTGTTTGGTTGGTTGATATTGTTGTTCCTTCTATGGGTTGCAAACCTCTTCAGCTCCTTCAGTCCTTTCTCTAACTCTTCCACTGGGGACTCCATGGTTGGCTGCGGTCATCTGCCTCTGTTTTTCTCAGACTCTGGCAGAGTCTCTCAGGAGACAGTTATATCAGGTTCCATCTACAATAGTGTCTGAGTTTGGTGTCTGTATATGGGCTGGATCCCCAGGTAGTGAGTGCAGTCTCTGGATGACCTTTCCTTCAGTCTCTCCTCCACACTTTGTTTCCGTATTTCCTCTCTTGAGTATTTTGTTCCCCCTTCTAAGGACTGAAGTATCCATACTTTGGTCTTGCTTCTTGAGCTTCATGTGGTCTGTGAATTGTACCGTTGGTATTCTGAGCTTTTGGGCTAATATACACTTATCAGTGAGTGCATATGATGATGTGTGTTCTTTCCTAACTGTGTTACCTCCCTCAGGATGATATTTTCTAATTCCATCAATTTGCCTAAGAATTTCATGAGATCATTGTGTTTAATAGCTGAGTAGTACTCGATTTCTAAGCATAACACTTATCCACTAGGGCTTCTGACCTAGGTATCCATGGGTTTAGGCATCATTTAACAGTACCAGGCCTCCTCTCATGGAGTAGAGTTTAATTCTAATTGGAAAGCAGTTGGCTACTCCCATAACATTTATGCCTTTCTGAAATCACTGAACACCATTTTCCTGAACAGTCATTATCAAGAGTGACAAGGTTCATAGCTGAGTAACAATATTCAGTACTTTTCTTTTTTAGTAGTATGGAGAACACCTTCGCATACAATAAAAGTTTTCTAGTAAATGACATCATCAGGCCAGCCTAAGATTGATATCTCTATGTCCTGTGTCTCAGATATGTGGTATCTTCCACAATTAGTTATTATAATCAATTCCTGGAAAATAACCAAGAGCAATGACAACAGCCTGTAATATCTAGGTAGGTCTATATAGACCCCACTGATCAACAACTCAAAGAGAGTTTACTCATAACTGGAACTGGATTATTTATTTGATAATCCGTAGTGTCTTGAGACATTGTACCCTCATTATAGAGTAACTACATGAGTTCTTCTACATATGTCCATACATGCATTTTAGGACAGTGCTACAGTAGTAATAGGTTTCCTAATAGGATTTTCAAAGCTCTCAATTGTTAGTAATCCCTCCCACACCCCCCTCCTGCATTGTGCCCTATTATCCCTACCATTGACTATTCTTGTTTTATTACTCCTCTTCCTCTCTTCAACTATTAACTTCAATACTAATTTTTTAGCAAAGCAGAATTGCAAAACTTTTCATTAGAAATGGTTTTCAAAAGTTGTGTTCTATAGAAAATATCACGGTATTTTAAAGATTCAAAAATGATAGCATTTTAATATCAGTTCAGGAAACATTTGTTGCACGTCTCCTACGTAAGTCACGCACACAGTTTATAGAATCAAGTGAGTCACACAGTGCCAGAAGCACTCCATCTGGTTCCTACAAGGTCATTCTCATAACCTTTCTCCTGACCCTTTGTCCTCAGCATTTGAACATGCTTCTCTGTCTAAACTGAAAAACAAATTTCCTTTCATTGCACTCACACCCCCATATAATTGATGTTTTCTGCTTCACAGCTGAACTTTTAAACATGGCATATTGTGTTTCTTATTTCTACTTTAATGCCTACCAAATGTTCTGGTCCATTACAGCCTACTCCATCGGTTATCATATCACTGACAGTGTTCTTACTTTGGGCAAAATAAAACCTACCACTGAGAATTTCATCACTCACCTTGCATATGGGTACGTACCTTTGTTAATGTATGGATAACATGCATAGGAAAAGTATCTTGTCTAACTTTGTTTCAAATCATGTTAAATTACTGTTTATATTGTTCTTACCTGCTTTCAACTCAAAAAAGTATCTATTTATCAACTTACTATTTCCATATCATTTAGCATCAAACACAGACCAGTAGCACAGCGTTTAATTATCATTCACCATCTGAATTAAAGTATATAATATCTATAATTTAGTGAACACTACTGTTAAATTTTAAGCTTTGCCTCTCTGAATTTATCTTGTGTTTGATTTCCAAAGCTCCAAAATCAAAATAAACTTTACTGAAAGAAAAAAATTGCTTATTACTGAATCTAATATAATATACTATAAATATCTTCCTAGAGTCCAGTGAAGGCACAGCATAGATGTATAAAATAAAACCTATTTAAGTCTTTATGATTATATTATAAATACTGAAATTTTAGTAAAATGTAAATATTGTCTTTATTTCCTCAGATGAAGTGAGGAGATGAGAGCAATACTCAAGCTTTATGAACACATAGCTTATTCTGGACCCAGGGCATTTCTGACTATTCCTAGGCCTAGATCAGGATGCTCTTGGCCTCTGTACAATCTAATCTTCTGCAAGCCCAGACTTTGAAGGCTTTTAACCACTGTCTGCTAACCTAAGCATAGAATGTTTTAGCCTTCAAGGCTTAATGCTCAATAAACTTATCCTTTTTAGCACGTTCTGAATTCTGGCTGGCAGGTTGAACTCAGCCCTTTGGCTCAAACTCCTCTGCAAGCTGGCTGATTCAAATTGGCTTCTGTAGGCTTCTGAATGAATTGCTTTGCTTAGAAGCTTGAAACTGAACTGAACTCTTTACAAATTCAGTTCTCACTTTCTCCCTCAATGCTCTTACGTAGCCTCTTTTTCCTGTCTGTTCTTGTGAGTGTCTGGCATATCCTAGCTCTGATTCATTCTGTCAAATCTTTCTCTCATTCATCACATGTTCTGCTCCTCAATTAGATGTTATTGTTTGGCATTGAACGTGTGGTTGCCTGCAACACATCAGGCAGCTCACGACTGCTTGTAACTCTAGCTGTAATGCTCTCTTCTGATACCAAGGGTGTGTCTGTATTCTGGCAGAGGGATTAAAGTGTATATTCCAGCCAGAAAGGTTAAAGGTGTTTGGCATGTCTACATTCCTGCTTGGTCATATCTTTGAATGTGATTTCTTGCCAGAGCAGCCATGTTGTTGGATTAAAATTCCTATGCAATAAAAGCTGAAACTTGGGAGGCACATAGAAGCCACAATTCCCTATCTATAGGTATAGCTAGATAGATGCAGATATAGATCTAGGGATATATAGAGATAGATATCTATAGATGGAGAGACAGTTTATTTAGTGGACACAAACTTCCGAACTATCTCTTACAAAAGAGAATAGCAGCTGTGTGGGGATGGGGTGGGGAGGTCGTCAGTTTTATGGGAACAGGTAGCAGTCAGAAGAGTCGTGCAGTCCAGAAGAGCCGTAGAGTAAGCAAGCGTGGGCTTAGATTTGGTGCAGTAAGTTTGGGTTAACCAAGACTAGATGGCCTTTGCCCAAGGTAGTCAACCACTGGGGTTGAATAAGAAAGGTGGGGGCCAGAGGACAACTTCGGGTCTCGTTCCTCAGGTTCTGCTCAGTATTACGTTTCCTGGCTCTTTCAGTACTCTGGAACTCTCCAAGGTTAGGTTTGCAGGCCAGTGAGCACCAGGGCTCTACTTGTCTTTGACTCCCAAACACTGGATTGTAAATGTATTGTACTACCCTGGCTATCTTTTCAAAGATGTTATTTTATGTACATGTTAGTGTGTGTGTGTGTGTGTGTGTGTGTGTGTGTGTGTGTGTGTGTGTGTGTTTGTGCCTGAGTGTAAATATGTGCATTGCATGTGTGGATGGTGCCCAGGAGATCAGAAGAGAGCATTACAGCTAGAGTTACAAGCAGTCACGAGCTGCCTGATGTATTGCAGGGAACCATAACTCAAATTTGTTCCAGGGCATCAAGTGTTTTTAGCTGCTGAGCTTTCAAGTCTGGCCAGTGTGATCTAGCACATCCTCCTCCTGGATGCCTGCAAAAGACAGCCTCCTCCTGTCAAGAATGATCTGACATGATGCCTCTGCCTCTGCGTGATGCTCCCCTGCCTGCGTGATGCCATTCTTCCCACCATGATGATAATAGACCAAACCTCTAAAATTGTAAGCCAGCCCCAGTTAAATATTTGCCTTCATAAGAGTTACCCTTGTCATGATGTCTTCAAAGCAGTAAAACTCTAAAACATGCCAGCACTTTAGAATCAAATTTGTAATTTGTTTTTAGAATCATAATCCATATTTACCTTTCTTATCACAGGGTAGCATCTGTTTATTATATGACTCCTGTAATATATGACTTCTATATTATACAGTTTCTAGACATTTTTCTAGCTCTGAGAGTTGATAGGTTATTTTTCCACCACCGGTGAAATAAGCCAATTTAAAGCAGATTAGATTATATTAAAGGCTGATTTATTTGGAAGCTGCTCTCAGATGTGGAGTTTCCTGGCCCCAAGAACCAAGGCCAGGGAAGTCTCCATTGGGGAAAAGAGGGAAAGAAAAAGAGAGAAAGGAGCCTGTGAACAGAGAGAGGGTGAGAGAGAAAGAGAGACCAAAATGTCTGGATTACATAGGGAGACTCCTCTGGGTAAGGGAGCCCAACTCCTGGGCCAGAAAGTTCAGGGTTGGGGGGCAGGGTATGCCAGGTAGGGACTGAGTGATGCTGAGAGAACCCAGAGACTGGGTCTGCTTTGATGTGCAAAATATGCACCTTAGCCCCTTGTCCTGGGGATGTGAAACAAAACAAGTTTCATTTGCTTTAAACCTTTTGCTCTCATAAGAATTAGAGACATGGATCTTCTGTCTAACCAGAAGCCACATCTGCAGAAAGACAGGAAACCTTTGTGACCTTCAATCTCTTTAGAAAATGGAATTCATTTTTCCTTTGTCTGAGTTAATAATGCTTCTCTAATTTTCCTTTCAACAGCTTGGTTAGGACTTTTGTTGTTGTTCTTGTTCTTTTCCCTTTAGGCAGTTCAACTGGTAAACTGCATTGTATTCCTTTCTACTTTAAAACTCAAACATATTTTTAAGTAAGTTAGTAGACTAGAATGAAATATATGCAATATAGATTCCTTGCTAGAGGTATAAAGAACTTGTTTAGAAAGCTGACTTAGATATTTGACAGATGGGAGGAAGCTAAGTCCCTTGTCTCTACCTCTCTCCCTCTTTCTTCCACCCTTGACTCTGGTGTTCTCTTCACGGAAAGTTGAGGAAGTAAAATAGGAGGAAAGGTCACTTTTCTCAAGGGGGAAGTATGGGGACAGGCCAAGTTCTTTGTTCTTCTGAAAAAGCATATCACAATAACAGTATACACCAATTCTAGCAAAAAGAATATCCCAAATAAGGTAGAAAAGGAAGCCATCATTATCATCCAGACTGTGTATGGCATTCGTCTCCATGGATCCACATGGATACACTGTTGCCTAAAAGAAAGTGACACAAAGAAAGACTGGTGTGATGCTTGCAATTAAGTTCAAATGACAGTGCTTAATTTAGAGAAATGTCCATAACTGGACAACTATCACACATTCACAGGCTTTTCACTAATTTCAAAGAAGAAGAACCACAAAACCATTCAAAGGGAAAATGCTAATGCAGGGTATAGTGCTCTAAAAACCAAAGAGTTTGAAGCCAACTGACAAATTGCCTATGTCATGGATGGTGGCCTTCTGAAATCGAGATGGATTTTCTAGTTTTGACTATAGATAATTTAACTGAATAGAAAATCATTAAGACAGTTCTGAACTTAACACTTCTGACCAATGAACTTAACAGGCACAGGTTGGACTTTCCACTCACCAGCAATATAACATTTTTCATACTTCACATGAATGTTTTCTGTAGTGGAATATATATTAGGGCACAAAGCAAGGATTAACAACTCTGAAGGGCTGAAATCATTACCTAGTATCATTTAGATCATAGCAGTATGATATCAAAACCTGTGTGACTAAGTAAAACAGTTTTAGGAAGAAGTTTATAACAATAAATGTCTATATCAGAAAATGAATAAAAGATCTCAATTAAACAGCACAAAATTACTTTTCAAGGAATTAAAGAACAGAGAACAAGGCAAACTTAAATTAATAAGATAAGGGGAATATAATAATAATAATAATAATAATACAGCAAAAACAAATTAAATAGGAAAAAGAAGTGAAAGAATCAAAAAATTATACCTTGAAAAATAAAGTTGACAAAACTCATAATTTTTTAAAGAAAAATAGAAGGGCAAATTAAATAAAATAGCAGGCAAAATCGCAGCAGCTGCCTCAAAAGTAAATGGGTTATATGGGATAGTCTATGCCAATGAATGTGATAACCTAGAGAAATGGACAAATTCCTAGGTGAAAGCAACCTAGCAATACCACACCAGAAAAGAACAGGAAGCCTTAACTAATTAGTAACAGAGTTTAAGAATAAACTGTAGGGCTGGAGAGATGGCTCAGAGATTGAGGGCACTGACTGCTCTTCCAGAGTCCTGAATTCAGTTCCCAGCAACCATCTATAATGAGGTCTGGCACCCTCTTCTGGCATGGAGGCATATATGCTGACAGAACACCATGTACATTATAAATAAATAAATCTTAAAAAAAAAGATGAAACTGTCAATAACCCACCCGCCAATAATGAAAAGCACAAAAAAACCCAATACCAGATGGATTTACAGCTGAATTCTAACAAACACTCACAGAAGGATTAATACCAATGCTTCCTAAACTCTCCTAAAAGCAGTTGTAAGGATTCCTTCCAAACGCATATTATGCAGCCAGCATCACTTTAATACTTGAGCCAAACAACATTATCCCAAGAATAGAAAACTATAGCTAAGTTTCTCACTAATATAATGAAAAAGTCCAAAAAAATTAGCAAAGTAAATCCAATAGCATAAGAAAAAACTATATGACAACTAAGTGAGATGTCCCTATCAGGCAAAGTTGACTGAACATATGAAAATTAGTCAATGTGAGTATTACAGTAAAAGAGAGAAAGAGAAAGTAATATTGATCATCAATCTTGAGAAAGAGAACAGGATAAATGTCTATTCTTCCTCTAGCTTTTGTTAAATCTTGATACAAAAGGAAGTGAGACATAATAAAAGCCATTTGTGAACTGCCCACAGCATTTCCCATCATCTTGGGAAACTGAAGACTTTTCTTCTAAGACCTGGTGGGAGTCAGATGCGTACCCTACTATTTCTGTTCAACAGAATGTTGTAAGGGGGAAGAAAAGCAAGAATAATTAAGAAAAATAAAAACATCCAAATCAGTGAGAAAGAATTAAAAGTGTCTCTCTTTACAAATGAGACCATCCTCTAGCAAAAAAATTAGGTGCCACAAAAAAAGTAAATTCAGTG
This sequence comes from Rattus rattus, assembly GCF_011064425.1. Taxonomy (NCBI): domain Eukaryota; kingdom Metazoa; phylum Chordata; class Mammalia; order Rodentia; family Muridae; genus Rattus; species Rattus rattus. The sequence continues at coordinate 139,161,297 of NC_046154.1, read as the reverse complement.
CAGTTATATCAAACAAAACCGAGATGCAAGTAATATACCAGGATTTATTCCCAGCAACAAATAAAAGCCACCTGCAATGCATGCAATTATTGTATTTGGAATCATTTGAATATTTGTGGTAATGTGAACCCCAAAAGCACAGAATATGCAGATGTTTTGTCATTGTAAAAAAAAAAAAGAGCCAAATGCTAATCATGTATGTTTCCACATCTCAGGGAGTTGCCTAAGTCTTTGCCCTCCTGGGGGTTGTCCTTTGCTTTTTCTCTGGGCTTTGAAAGATGTAAGTCAAGGCAGAAAGGTTTAGACAGCAGAAAAGGAGCTGAGTCTGAACCCTGCCTCTGTGGCTGACTAGTTGCATCACTTTTGCAAAGTTTGGGTTGAGAGGGTGTATGATCACTGACTGTGTAACTCAGGTCCATTTCAAACTTCATCGCCATCACTTAACATTCTCAAAACTTCTTGAAATTTCAACCACACCACCCAGTGGTAATTAATATTCCTATCACATGCAGATAATGAAACACATTTCTCACACTAATGAGAAAAGTGACAACAATGGTTAATATGTATTATTTGTGTTTTGGAGGATGTGAAATACAACACAAAAAAGAAGAATCAGCAATCCAGGTGAGAGAGCCTGAAGGAACCAGGCAAACACAATTCCAGCATTCAGAGAGAAAAAGATATGGTTTTTTTATTTTTAAAAAATTGGCGTGTCGTGTGTGTGTGTGTGTGTGTGTGTGTGTGTGTGTGTGTGTGTGTGTGTGTGTGTGTGTACATATGTCATAGCACCCATGTGGAGAACAAAGGACAATATGAGAGAGTTGATTTCTTTTTTTACCTTTCCCTAAGTTCTGGGGATCAAACTCAGGTCTCCAGTTTAGAGGTGAGTGATCTTGCTGGCTGAGACATCTCACCAGCCTGTATCTGCCCTTGAATTAAACTGCTACAGTCTTTTCGTTGACTAGGAATTAGATATTAATTAGTTCAATAATATTAGTTACTTAAATAATATTAGTTAATTATTGATATCTAGAGACCCAGAGAAAATTGTTTTTTAAGTGTATAAAAATATGTGATCCTTAAAACTCATCGATCAAGTGTGTATAGGTTTAGGGGAAGTTTTAGCATTTATACAGACTTCTAGTATTCTCCAGTATGGGAGGAGACTAAACTGCCATGTAGGTACAGAAAGCACAAACTAATTCGTACAAGGTATCTTCATAGTATGGACTGTATCATGGTCTGAATGTATAGCGCCTTTCAAAGGAAAAGGTGTCAAAACTTTGATCTCCAGTTAAGTAATATAGAATGTAGTAGAGGTTCGTTAAAGTGACAGGGTCCAGATGGAGTATCTAGACTACGGGAAGTGTGGTTTTCAGAAGAACTAATTTACTTCTCATGGGGCCATAGTTTGATCTTTGAGGCTTTCTTATAAAAGAGCAATTCTACTCTTTTTCCTCATATCTCTGGCTTTCCTTATTACCATGTGAGTGTCACTACCTCTCAGCTGCACTCTTGTCATGATGTAATAAATCCAGCATTTCTTAATTAGAGGCAATGTTAGCCCACGCTTTTGCATCTCCAAAAGTCTGATTCAAGTAGATAGTTTTTGTTTTCACCTTATTCAGCTTCTAAGATTTTCTTACAATAAAAAGTGATGGTGCCCAGGCCTGTGGTCATTGCTCTATCTACTGAAAATCTGGAAACAATTTTAGAACCAAGCGAAAGATGGCAGACTAGAAATGACCTAGAACAGTGACCATCGAAAGAACTAGATTAAAAGACTGTGCACTCATCAGATAGAAATGACCATCCAGCTGGAAAGTGGAATAAAAGTAACAATAACCTCAGTTACAACACCTCAAAGATGTTAGCTGGTCTATGCCATTCACTGGGACTTTCTGAAAGGCCAATGTAAGGATGAATGGCTTTTATCTGTCAGAATAAAACTGTCAGCAATAAAGCACTCAATCTATAGCAATTTTTTTTCAAATGGAGTCTTGCTACATTACCCAGCGTGATCTAAAACTCTAGAACTCAAGCGATTCTCCTGCCTCTCATAGATTGCATGTAGTCCGATTCACAGTGAGATGGGAAGCAAGAAGAAAGGGAAATATTTGGAAAATTTGCAGATTGACAAAGAGCAAAATAGCACACTTTGAAAACACAATGGGGTCAGCTGAGCAACTGCTTGACGAAATCAACTACATAAAGAGGAACCACGCATTAAACAGTAAAATAAAAATGAAGCAACTAAAGGGCTTCTAGAAATCTTTGACGGTGTCTTGCCCATCATGTTTTTTTAAGCCTCAAAATTCAAAAGCATAATGAAAGCTCTAGGTGAGTTCTACTCCTTGGACCTTGATTGCATCATCTCATGGAGACAATAGTGAGGTAAGCTCACCTTCTTTCTAAAGTCAGGAGCAGAGACAACTAGATGGGCTTGTCTGGGTCTTTTAAAGAAAACTCTGGGGTCTAGAACTATAGAACACTGCTCTTAGAAAACATCTCAATGGCTTAAAGACGTACTACTAGAAGGAATCTCTTTTTCTCCATTTTATAGAACAAATTTTTCTTACACAGTGTATCCTGTTATGGTTTTTTCTCTCTCTACTCTTCTTAGTTTCTCCCCTAGAGAGAAGCTCTCACCTACATCTGCTCCTTTTCTCTCATTAGAAAACAATTTCTAAGGGATAATGATAAGACAAAATATAATAAAATAAATGAAAAACTAACTTACCAGAATTGGAGAACAAAACAAACAAAACACAGAAGGAAAGAGTCCAAGGAGAAGGAACAACACCAAGAAAGCCACTTGTTTGCACACTCAGGAGTCCCATAAAACACTCAACGGGAAGCCACAGTACGTACACAAAGGACCTGTTGCAGACCTGTGCATGTTGCCCCACTCATTGTGAGTTCACATGAGCTTTGATCGTATTGATTTATAGGGCCTTGCTTTCTTGGTATCCTCCAACCCCTCTGACGTATACCCTTTTCTGACTTCTCTTCTTTGGAGTTCCCTGATGCCTTAAAGGAGGACTTTGGTGGAGACATCCTGTTTAGAGCTGAGTGTTTCAAGGTCTCTCATTCTATGCAGAATTTCTAGTGGAATTTCTCACAAAGGTTCTGGTCTCTGTATTTGTCCCCATCTGCTGCAGAAGGAAGCTTCTCTGGTGATGGCTGAGCAAGGCACTGATCCTTGAGTAGAACAGAATCTCATTAGGAGTTGTTTTCTTGCCTTTTTTTAATAAAATTAATTATTTTATCTATTTACATTTCAAATCTTGTCCTCCTTCCCCTTCCCTCACTATGAGTACCCAACCCTCTTCCCCTTCACCACTAAGAGGGTGCTCCCCATCCACTCAACCATTCCCACCTCACCCCTCTATCAAACTGCTTTCTCTGGAGTATCAAACCTCCACAGAACCAAGTGTATCCCTTCCCATCCATTGTGGCTAGACAAGGCAGTTCATATATATATATATATATATATATATATATATATATATATATATATATATGTATATATATGGGGGCAACGGACCAGCGATGTTTCTTTTGGTTGGTGAGTTAGTCCCTGTGAGCTCTGAGGGGTCTGATTAGTTGATACTGTTGTTCTTCCTATGGTATTGCAATCCCCTTTAGCTCTTTCCCCTAATTCTTCCATAGGAGTTTGCTAGGCTCAGTCCAATGGCTGGCTGTAAGTATCTGTATCTGTGTTAGTTGGGTGCTGGTATAACCTCTCAGAGGACAGCCATGCCAGTTTCCTATCTGCAAGAATCTTGGCATAAGCAGTAGCATCAGGGGTTGGTGGCTGCACATGTGGTGGATCCCAGGTTGGGGCAGTCTTTGGATGGCCGTTCCTTCCACTAAATAGAAAATTCTCAACTGAGAAATCTCAATGACCAAGAAACATCTAAAGAAATGTTCAGCATCCTCAGTCATCAGGGAAATGTAAATCAAAACAACCCTGAGATTCCACCTCCCAGCAGTCAGAATGGCTAAGATAAAAAAAACCTCAAGGAATAGCAAATGCTGACAAGGATGTGGAGAAAGAAGAACACTTCTCCATTGCTGGTAGGATTGCAAACTGGTACAATTATTCTGAAAATCAATCTTGTGGTTCCTTAGAAAATTGGAAATAGTTCTACCTGAAGACCAGATATATCACTCCTGGACATATACCCAAAAGATGCTCCACCGTATCACAAGGACATATATGACATGGATTCTATGTTTATGGCAACATAGAATATGGCCTTATTTATAATAGCCAGGAGCTGTAAATAACCTAAATGTCTCTCAATCGAAGATTGAATACAAAAAATGTGGTACATTTACACAATGGAATACTACTTAGCTATTAAAAATGACTGTGGGATGTAAAACCATGCCAGGGAGTCTAAAAAGGTTCAGACCCCAAAACTTGGTGAGCACACACCTGAGGCTTAGGTGACTCCCAGCTCCCTGTCAGACTCCTGGCTTGAAACATGTGCCATGCTTCTCACATAGAAGAGAGGTCATGAAGCTCAAAACAGAGTTGTTCATGCTAATGAGGTACCTAGATGCTGGGAGAGTGTCGCCAATAAGTGTGCCTTCCCAGACATTCCTCCCTGCAAAAGGTATATAATCTCAGGCCCACCCTGAGAAGTGGGATATGGTTTTACACATTCATTTTCCACCATGACGATAAACTGTTTGGAACCACGGACTGTCTCTTTTCTTCAAGATCTGTCCACGGGAGCCATGAAGAAGGCCTTTGCCTAAAGGTCCGCAGCTTAATCTCCCATAGAAGTCCTCACTGCACTCCCAGCCACCACTAAGTCTGCATCTGCCAAGCCAAGGACTATCCTCCTTGGGACAAGAAGGGGGTCCCCTTCTCCACCCACTCCCTCATCCTGGGCTAGATGCTATCCCCACCACACAAGCTCCTTATTCTGGTCTCTGCTCTTCTGCTCAACTCCCAGTGGCACCTGAATGTCCAAGAGCCTGAGAACCCCATGGTCATTGCAGGCCTAAGAACCCCCAAACCAGCTTTCCCATGTCTCAAACTGTACTTTCCCATCACTGTAATGATGCCTCTGTGCTTCCCTATAGCCCAGCAACTGCCTAGGTGGAAGCTTGGAATGAGCACTGACTGTGCTCTCCTGAGTTCTGCCTCCCCAAGCAATAGTGCCCAGTAGTGGAGTGGATGCAGGACCAACAACCCTACAAATGAGGACATCACTGATTTTCAATGAATAGAACTAGAAAATATCATCCTCAGTGTTCTGTGGGTACATGCCTAAGCATGGTACAGCTAGGTCCTGAATCAGATTGATTCCCATTTTTTTTTTGAGGCACTATTCCACTGATTTCCATAGTGACTGTACAAGTTTATCTACTAGCAATGAATGAGTGTTCTCTTACTTCATATCCTCATCAGAATACTTGTCATATGTCTCCTTGCAGCTGTTGAGTGAGATGAGGTTCTTGCATTTAAAATCTCCTTGGTGCAAAGACCAAAAGACATTATTGGAATCTCCTTCACCAAATGCAGGGGAGCTATGCAGAGTAAGAAGTTTGAAGCAAGAAGTTAACAGAAGCTAAGATAAGCAGTTTTTTTTGGAGGGAGTTCCATACAAACAGGAAGTTTTAACTGAAGCTATGCTAACTAGGACCTCGGGTTCCTAGAATAAGGCTGGGTAATTTTCCATATGATACGCCTTCAAGGAGATCAGATTGTAGTAAATCCTGGAGATAGCTTTAGCAAGAAAACAAGAAACAGAAACCTTTGCACTGACTTCCTCTATTACACCACTTTATTTTTTTTAGGTATGACATTTTCTTTGACCAAGGAATCCATTTCTTCTATATTGTTTTCAGTACCTGACATTCTCTCTTCCATCTCTTGTAGTATGTCACTGAGGTTTGCCTCTGAGATTCCTGTTCAAATTTTTTACTTCCATATTTCCTTCAATATTTGTATTCTTTATTGATCCTATTTCCACTTTCAGATCTTGAAATGTTTTGCTCATTTCTTTCTACTGTTTGTATTGTAATAGGCTTCTTTAAGTTGTTTATTTGTTTCCTCTTTAAGGTCCTTCATCATAATATACAAACCATTTTAAGGTGTTTTTAATGTGCTTCAGGCATGTTGCAATATTCAGGGCCTGCTGTGGTAGTGTTTTTAGCCTCTAGTAGAGACATGTTGTCCTGGCTGCTATTATGTCCTTACATTGTCATCTAGGCTTCTGAGTTTGGGAAAATTATGATTCAAATTATAATTTGATATATAGTATTGATATATAGTATTTTCTCTGTGAATTGATGTTTGGTTTCTGTTGTCTTCTCTGGTTCTTAGGGGAGTTTGGTAGGTTGGTGTTGCCTGGTAAAAAATTCTTCTGTAATTTTGATAGAAGTGATCACTGGGATTCCTCACTGGGATTTCCAGGTAAAATGTATCTCCAGATCTTGGGATTTCCAGCTTTAGCTCTGGGCACAGATGGAGACCAGCTAGGTATTGACTTTGAATGCCGAGTCCTCTATGTTTTATTAGCCAGCTCATTCTATTTTAAAGGCTAATGCATTCTGTATCAAAACTAAGAAATGAGGATAACTAGAGAGAGAGTTGAATGTGAACATAATAGAGTAGGACTTGATAAGTTCTCTTTATGCAAATATAACGGAGCTGGATTTATCCCAGATATTCATCAGTGTCTTTTATTCTCAGAGAAACTGCTACTGAGTATGTTTCTAAATATGTGCACGAGGAAGGCTGAAGAGACCAACGTGACCAGATGTCCTTTCTGCAGTGCATTTGAATGAAGGCTGCTCTTTCCTTTGCAGCTGTAGTTATCATTGGCTGAAGTTGGTGCTATTTTTGACTTAGTCTTCTTCAAAAATAAGAAAATAAAAAAATTTACACCCTCTCTGATAGCCCCATGTCCAACTGCACTCTGTCCACCTTGCCTAGGCATGACACTATAAAGCAGCCAATATTCCTTTGTTTTCTATTCACCTCTTCACAGTAGCTGCTTACTTACTCATAGCTGTCCATCAACTTCATATCTGGCTCAGCAAAGAAATCACAAGCCATGCTTCAATAATATCAGCTCCATAGCTGCATCCCAAAGCTTCATATTCTTGTTTTCGTATTTATTTATAGATATGGGCTCCAGAGTAACACTAGCTGTTTCCACAAAAAAAAAATCCATGTGAAGTATGAGGTAATCTGCATCTTCTGGTCACATGCCTTTGGGTCCCATTGTCCAGTCCGCATCCCTATTTTCCAAAGCTTGACTCATTTGAAATGGCAGCTTGGATACAAACATGGCCACCACCTTGCCCTTCTGGAAACCGAGTACAGTCACTGCTTTATTAGTGAGGGAAATCTGCTGTATGTGGATGGATCTGTAACAGCTGTTCTCCTTTGGCTTGCTCTCTCTGTCATGGTGCTGACTGAATAACATAATGCAGTTCCTCATGACATGCTCGACCCTCCAGACACTTAAACCTCTAACACCTATCTATCGACATAAAAAAAAAAACAAAAAAACAAAACTGCGCCTTTCTACCCTCCAATACCTCTATGTGCCCCTAGGATACTTTGTTCATCAGTGATATCTCTTCAACTAGGCATCCCAAATGTTCCCATTGGTCCTACTTCACACTGTTTCAGTATTCTTCTACCTACCAAGAAAGCTCTGTGGGTAAACAAGGACTGTTTGTTTTTTGTTTTGTTTTGTTTTTTATAAACAACACTCAAAGAAAAAAAATTCCACAATATCCATATAAACCATCTATATTGACCATGGTAAAAGAGAAAGGGATAGAACACATGAAGGTAAGTCCAGGAATCTTTGTCCCTCTCCTAGTGAGAGGTAGCACATAGAGATGCCATATGGCTGTGAAGCTGGGGTTCAGTATTAGATTCTGTCCTCTGTGAACTCATGATCTTTACAAGCTAATTTTCTTATATTCTTATAGTTATCTTCCATTAAATTACAGTACCGAGATAGCAGTATCATAGGATTGCTAAAAGAAATAAGTTTGAATATGCAGAAATTATATACGTACATCTAACTAAGATTTGGGAGGTATTATTTAAGTGAACATTTCTGCAAGCAGCTGATAAACACCTTCAGAATCTCTACAACTATACTCTTAAAATACTTTAACTGGTCATAAACTTTTCATATGTGGGAAATTAATAGACAGGTTGATATGTCCTACCTATATTTTAAAATGTACATTTTCTTTTCTTGGCTATAACTATGAAAAATTTCTTTGAAATGTATAATTATCCTAAGAACTCAAAGGTCAAGAAGAATGTATCTGAAGTTCTCCTCTACCCATCGTTTACAATGTTTAGCAGAAAACTATCTTTGGTACCAATTTCTGTACATGGAGGTTATTTCTAAAATATTATTATGCAGAAAGCCATAATTTTAATCTTATTTTCGTAAGAACTTATAAATGTACTTAGATATGCCAGAGGCTACTATTTTTTTCATGTGTTTTGCCATAAGTCAAGTCAATGAATCACACGCCAGCCTCTGTCCTTGGAATAGTGCAAGAAAAGCATATTTCTCATATTTTATGAACACAAATCAACTAGATTATCACAATCATTCAGGCCAAGGAAAACAACCACTCATGTTTATTAAATGCCAGAACTATAATGAAAAATTAATGAAGAATCAGCAGATTCTACACTACTGAGACGGATATACAGTGTAGCCTTGGAGACAGGTGAGAGTTTGTATTCATGTACAGTTCTAACTTAGTAGAGCCATATGTAATATCTGTAAATAACAGTAGTCTTAAGAGGTGAAGTTCACAAAGCAAGTTATTTTGGCCAGCTTTCTTCAGCATTCCATTATACTAAGTCCTAAAAGTCACTCTCTAGTAGTAGAAGCAGAGTAGGAAATATTCAAACTGAAAATTGGAAACCTTGATAATGAAAGTACCACATTTGTTAATTGCAATATAAAACATGTAGGTCATGGATAAATTTTCATCTATAAGCTGCTCTATTCAGAATCTTCTGAGAGATTGGGCAGCAAGGCAGGAGGGATGGATCAGGACTAATGTAAGAAGAAAATAAAGAACAAAAACAAAAAGAAAAGAAAACAAAAATTACTCTTATCCATAGCTGTGTTTTCTTACCAACAGCATCAGTACACACATCTCTGGTTGCTATCCATATTCTCTGACAGCATCTCAAAGGGCTAGGAAATGCATAACAGAAGGCAGGAATGGGCTGGCATGACTTCATGTGGATACTCTATGTGCTCTACTAGGCTCTTGTTTGGGCTGTGTTTAAATGAGATGGAGGGAGATCTTCTTCAGACTTCTGATGCTTTTCTCATACTCAGTACCACTAAGCAACTTTCTGAAATGATCAGAGTAATATCAGCTCTGGCTTTGGGGTGTGGTGAAGGTGGTACTGTGTTCATCTCAGATGCCAGGCCAGCATAAGAATAGAAACAGATTGAAACTGAACCGGTCCCAAGAGCTCTGTACACAGATCTCATGGGGTAGAGAGCTAGACTGTCAGAAGTACAGACAATCCTGAGAGCTCAGAGCAGACGACTAATACTGTTCACATTCCTGGCCCCAGAGGAACCCGCCTAGTGCCCTCTGTGCCCTCTAGGCACAAGAACCTAGGAACAGGCAGGGGCAGGAACCTTCCAGTTTCTGCCTATGTCCAGAGCTGAAAGCCAGTTGCCAAGAGCACACACACACCTGAGAAGGGAGGTAAGACTAACTCTTTGGCTCCAAGCCACCTGCCTGGTGGCCTCAGAACACACAAACACCAGAGCAGTTTGGGACAGAACCCTTCTGGTTTCTGTCTGCGCCTGGAGCTGACAAAGTCCCACCACTCTCTATACCCAGATCCAGCTGAAAGAATACAGGTCTACAGGGGTGTTGACACAAAAGGTTTACAGGAGGGTCAGAGGCAGAAAGACAAGTTAACACCAGAGGCAAACACAGGAAACTAAGCAACAAAAACCAAGACTACTTGAAATAATCAGAGCTCAGTTCTGCCAAAGCAAATAATGGATACTGAAACAGATTGGAAAAGCAAGATAGGATTTAAAATCATGTCTCATGAAGATGAGAGAGGACTTTAAGAAGGACATAAATAACTTCCTTAAAGAAATACAGGACAACACAGGTAAACAAGTAGAACACCTTAAAGAGGAAACACAAAAAAATCCCTTAAAGAATTACTGGAAAATTGGGGTTGGGGATTTAGCTCAGTGGTAGAGCGCTTACCTAGGAAGCGCAAGGCCCTGGGTTCGGTCCCCAGCTCCGAAAAAAAGAACCAAAAAAAAAAAAAAAAGAATTACAGGAAAACACAAAAAACATGTGAAGGAATTGAAAAAACCATCAAATATCTAAAAATGGAATTAGAAACAGTAAATAAATGAAAAAGAGAGACAACCTTGGAGGTAGAAAATCTAGGAAAGAAATCAGGAGTCATAGATGCAAGCATCACCAACAGAATACAAGAGATACAAGAGAGAATCTTAGGGGCAGGAGATACCATAGAAAACATTGACACAACAGCCAAAGAGAATGCAAAACAGAAAAAGCTCCTGACCCAAAATATCCAGGAAGTCCAGGACACAATGAGAAGACCAAACCTAAAAATAATAGGTATAAAAGAGAGTGAAGGCTCACAACTTAGAGGACCAGTAAATACTTTCAACAAAATCATAGAAGAAAACTTCTCTAACCTAAAGAAAAAGATGCCCATAAACATATAAGAAGTCTGCAGAACTCTAGATAGATTGGACCAGAAAAGAAATTTCTCCTGTCACATAATAGTCAAAACATTAAACTTACAAAAAAGAAAGAATATTAAAAGCAGTAAGGGAAAAAGTTCAAATATCATATAAGGGAAGACCTATTAGAATTACACGAAACATCTCAGCAGAGACTGTGAAAGCCAGAAGATCCTGGGAAGATGTCATATAGATCCTAAGAAAACACAAATGCCAACCCAGGCTACAATATCCAGCAGACACTCAATTCACAGATGGAGAAACCAAGATATTCCAGGACAAAACCAAATTTACACAATATCTTTCCACAAATCCAGCCCTACATAGGGTAATAGATGGAAAACTCCAACACAAGAAGGGAAATTACCCCATACTAAAAGGAAGAAAGTAATCTCCTTGCAACAAACCCAAAAGAAGAGAGCCTCACAAACATAATTCCACTTCCAACAACAAAAATAACAGGAACCAACAATCACTATTCCTTAATATCTCTTAGTCTGAATGGACTCAATTCACCAATAAGAACATATAGACTAACAGACTGGATACATAAAGAGGACCCAGCATTTTGTTGCATACAGAAAACAAACCTCAGTGACAAAGACAGACACTACCACAGAGTACAAGCCTAGAATGCAAATGTTCCCAGGAAACAAGCTGGAGTAGCCGTTCTAATATCGAATAAAATCGATTTTCAACTAAAAGTTATCAAAAATGTTGAGGAAGGACACTTCATATTCATCAAAGGAAAAAACCACCAAGATGAACTCTCAATCCTGAATATGTATGCTCCAATTGCTAGGGCACCTACATTATAAAAGAAATCTTACTAAAGCTCAAGGCACACACTTCAGATCATACAATAATAGTGGGAGACTTCGACACCCCACTCTCATCAATGAACAGATCATGGAAACAGAAAATAAACAGAGACATTGAGAAATTAACAGAAGTTATGAACCAAATGGCTAAACAGATATTTATAGAACATTTCAACCTAAAACAAAAGGATATACCTTCTTCTCAGCACCTCATACCTTCTCCAAAACTGGCCAAATAATTGGTCATAAAACAGACCTCAACAGATACAAGAAGACTGAAATAATCCTATACATCCTATCAGATCACCACGGAATAAGGCTGGTCTTCAATAACAACAAAAGCGTTAGAAAGCCCACATATATACGGAAGTTAAACAACACTTTACTCAATGATAACTTGGTCAAAAAAGAAATAAATAGAGAAATGAAAGACTTTTTAGAATTTAATGAAATTCTAAATTACGAGATACAATGAAATCAGTACTAAGAGGGAAATTCATAGTTCTGAGTGCCTCTAAAAAGAAACGTAGAGAGCACATACATTAGCACCTTGACAGCACACCTAAAAGCTCTAGAACAAAAAGAAACAAATACACCCAAGAAAAGATGGCAGGAAATAGTCAAACTCAGGGCTAAAATCAATCAAGTAGAAACAAAATGAACTATACAAAGAATCAACAAAACCAGGAGCTGGTTCTTTGAGATAATCAACAAGATTGATAAACCCTTATCCAGAGTAACCAAAGAGCACAGATGATGTGTCCAAATTAGCAAAATCAGAAATGAAAATGGAGACATAACAACAGAATCTGAAGAAGTCCAAAAAATTACTAGATCCTACTACCAAAGCCTATACTCAGCAAAATTGAGAAATCTGGATGAAATGGACAATTTTCTAAACAAATACCAGGTACCAAAGTTAAGTCAGGATTAGATAAACAATCTAAACAATCCCATAAATCCTACAGAAATAGAAGCAGTTATTAAAATTCTTGTAACTAAAAAAAGTACCAGATGTGTTTAGTGCAGAATTCTATCAGACCTTCATAGAAAACCTAAGACCAATACAGTCCAAACTATTCCACAAAATAAAAACAGAAGTAGCACTACCCAATTCTTTCTATGAAGCCACAATTATGCTTATACCAAACCACACAAAGAGCCTACAAAAAAAGAGAATATCATATCAATTTCCCAAATGAATATAGATGCAAAAATATTCAATAAAACTTTCATAAACCAACTCTAAGAACACATCAAAACTGTTATCCATCATGATCAATTAGGCATCCTCCAAAGCATAAAGGGATAGTTCAATATACGGAAACCCATCAACATAATCTACTATATAAACACTCAAAGAAAACAGCCACATCATGGTCATCTCATTAGATGCTGAGAAAGCATTTGACAATATTCAACACCTCTTCATGTTACAAGTCCTGGAAAGATCAGGAATTCAATGCCCATACCTAAACATAGTAAAAGCAATATACAGCAAACCCGTAGCTAACATCAAACTAAATGGAGAGAAATTTGAGGCAATTCCACTAAAATCAGGCACTAGACAAGGCTGCCGATTCTCTCACTACCTATTCAATATAGTACTTGAAGTCCTAGCCAGAGCAATCAGACAACAAAAGAAGTCAAGGGGATACAAATTGGAAAGGAAGAAGTCAAAATATCACTATTTGCAGATGATATGCTAGTATACTTAAGTGATCCCAAAAGTTCCACCAGAGAACTCCTAAACCTGATAAACAACTTCAGCAAAGTGGATGTATATGAAATTAACTCAAACAAATAAGTAACATTCCTGTACTCAAAGGATAAACAGGCTGACAAAGAAATTATGGAAATGACACTCTTCACAATAGTCACAAATAACATAAAATACCTTGGTTTGACTCTAACCAAGCAAGTGAAAGATCTGTATGACAAGAACTTCAAGTCTCTGAAGAAAGAAATCGAAGATCTCAGAAGATGGAAAGATTTCCCATGTTCATGGGTTGGAAGGATTAATATATTAAAAATGGTCATTTTCCCGAAAGCATTCTACACATTCAATGCAATTCCCATAAAAATTCCAACTTAATTCTTCATAAAGTTAGAAATAGCAATTTGCAAATTTATCTGGAATAACAAAAACCCAGGATAGCAAAAACTATCCTTAACAATAAAAGAACTTTTGGGAGAATGGCCATCCCTGACCTCAAGCAGTACTACAGAGCAAGTGATAAAAGATGTATGTATTGGTGCAGAGACAAGCAGGTAGATCTGTGAGATAAAATTGAAGTTCCAGAAATGAATCTACACACCTATGGTCACTTGATCTTTGACAAAGGAGGTAAAACAATCCAGTGGAAACAAATGGCACTAGTTCAACTGTAAATCAGCATTTAGAAGAATGCAAATTAATTTATTCTTATTGTCCTGTACAAAGCTTAAGTCCAAGTGGACCAAGGACCTCCACATAAAACCAGATACACCCAAACTAATAGAAGGAAAAGTGGAAAATAGCCTCAAACACATAGGCACTTGGGAAAATTTCCTGAACAAAACATCAAAGGCTTATGCTATAAGATCAAGAATTGACAAATGGGACCTCATAAAACTGCAAAGCTATTGTAAGATAAAGGATACTATCACTAGGGAAAAGATCAACCAACAGATTTGGAAAAGATCTTTACCAATCCTACATCTGATAGAGGGCTAATGTCCAATATATAGAAAGAACTTAAGAAGTTAGATTCCAAAGAGCCAAATAACCCTATTAAAAATGGGGTACAGAACTAAACAAAGAATTCTCAGCTAAGGAATATCAAATGGTTGAGAAGTACCTAAAGAAATGTTCAACATCCTTAGTCATCAGGGAAATGCAAATCAAAGCAACCCTAAGATTCCACCTCACAGCAGTCAGAATGGCTAAGATCAAAAACTCAGGTGACAACAGATACTGGTGAGGATTTGGAGAAAGAGGAACACTCCTCCATTGTTTGTGCGATTACAAGCTGGCACAACCACTCTAGAAATCAGTCTTGAGGTTCCTCAGAAAATTGGACATTTTACCACCTGTGGACCCATCTATACCACCCCTGGGCATATATCCAAATGATGCTCCAACATATAACAAAGACACATGCTCCCCTATGTTCATAGCAGCCTTATTTATAATAGCCAGAACCTGGAAAAAACCCAGGTATTCTTCAACAGAAAATGTGGTACATCTATACAATACTACTCAGCTATCAAAAACAATGACTTCATGAAAATCATAGGCAAATGGATGGAATTAGAAAATATCATCTTGAGAGAGGTAACCCAATCACAAAAGAACACACATGGTATGCACTCACTAATAAGTGAATATAAGCCACAAAGCTTGATTTACCGAAGATACAATCCACAGACCACATGAAGCTCAAGAAGAAGGATGAACAAAGTGTCAGTCAGTCTAGTCCTTCTTAAAAGGGGGGACAGATATATTGATAGCAGGAGATATGGAGACAAATTTTGGAGCAGAGACCGAGGTGGTAATGGCCATTCAGAGCCTACCCCACCTGTGGATCCAGCCCATATATATATATGTAGCCAGCCTCCAAAACTAGACCATATTCATGAAGCCAAGAAGTGCATGCTGACAGGAGCTGATATAGCTGTCTCCTGAGAGGCTCAGCCAAAGCATGACAAATACAGAGATGAATGCTCACAGCAAACCATTGAACTGAGAATGGGGTCCCTGTTGGAGGAATTAGAGAAAGGATTGAAGGAGGTGAAGAAGCTTATATCCCCATGAGAACAACAATACCAACCAACCAGAGCTCCTAGGGAATAAACCACTACCCAAAGGGTACACATGGACAGACCCATGCCTCCAGCTGCATATGTAGCAGAGTATGGACTTGTTGGGCACCAATGGGAAGAAAAGCCCTTAGTCCTGCCAAGGCTGGACCCCCCCCACCCCCAGTGTAGGGGAATGTTAGGGTAGGGAGGTGGGAAGGGGGGTGCTTTTTTAGGGTGAAAACCTTTGTAAAAGAAGGGGGAGGGGGAGGGGAGGGGGGCTTAAGGATCAGAAACCAGGAAAGGGAATACCATTTGAAATGTAAATTAAAAAATTCCTAAAAAAATAATAATAGAAGCTTTTTTTTTTCCTTAAGAAGGCATGAGTATGCACTGTTTTAAATTATTTTACCCCCTGAATATTTTTTCTCTATGGTTTGTGGCTGCTGTTTGCTTGTTTGTATTTTTAATTAGAAATGTACAAGGAGAAGATATACTGGATGAAAGGTACAAACAAATCAGCATTGTGTCTTAAGGGAAAAACAGTTTACGATTGGTGAAACTATTCTAAGTTTTCATTTCCTAGTGCTTAGCCTCCTAACATTTTTAACAATATTAAACCATCTAGATCAAGATACTTTTTATACAAAGGGATAGATGTAACTAAAATTAACTCAAGGGAGAACTTAAAAACAGCTTTCTTTCCTTTTCCCTGTACTTTCTTCTGAATGTTGGCCTGATTCTTTTTTGCAGAAGACATGCTTAATCTGTTATGACAAGACAGAACAATGTGTCCTCCTAACTTGGATATATATATATATATATATATATATATATATATGCATATATATTCATATTTTCCTCTTGAAATATCGGTCTAGCTCTAATTAACCTTCTTAGGTTAGGTTGCCAAGGACATAGCTCAATCTATTCCCAAAGGACATTTGCTGTGAGATTAAGGAGTGCTTGGACTCCTTTAGAGGCAAAGAGAAATAAGCCCTGTACTTAAGACCTCTTCAAGAACCTCAGCAGACAGCAGAGTTCTTTCAACAGGTAAGCTGATTTAATCAGAAAAAAGTTGCTAGGTGCACAACAAATGGGATTCCTTGGGGTTCCATATGCTTGTCTATGAAGTGTTTAGCAGGGCTTATCTTCAAGCAGCCTCAAAAGACATGTGACCCCTCTACTAATGATGCATGGCGCCATTTCCTTACTGTGTAAGGAGTTCTTCAGTTACTGTCCCTAGCATGAAGTAAGTCTGCTTTCTGGCACAATTAGATGAGGGAAGGAAGAGCTTTCCTGCCACACGTTTACAATAAGCAAGTACTGATGGAATTTTTTTTTGAAAACTTGTTGGACAATTAATGGAACACAAGCTTCCATCTCACAGAATATAGAACATATCCTAGCTTGACAAGTCAGTAGTTCCAAGACACTATGTCTTTTGATGCTCAGTGTTTACCTTTTTTGGTTAGTATTAACATTGTTTGAAATACTATCTGCCTCTTAATACCCTTATATAACTATAAGACAAGAAACCTGTCCAGAGACAAGTAAGTTATGATTAAATGGAAGTCATTATTATCATAGTCATGTGATTTTGCTATGTACTTCTCAAGTTGGTAATGAACAGATTTGGATGATGCAGAACTCTTGAATGAAAATACATTTCATGCTATGTTCTCTACAAGTCCCCAGCATTCTGTCGCATGAGTGTTTTGCATCCTTTTATTTAATCTTCAAAGTTCCTGCTGAGTTTGATGACATTAACATCCAATATTCAGACAAGGAGTATGCTACCTGGTGAGACTGTGATTTTTATCAGCTCATATCAACTAAGAGTCACAGCAACAGGATTCAAACACAGATATTCTGGCACCAGATTTTATTCTGCCTTAATTATACCGTGCTGCAAAGAGCTGTTTTCTGAGAACTCAGCATGTGCCCGAGTATGGCCTGGCTTATCAGACCGCATAATGGGCAAGAACTGTGGCCTGAGAAAACCCAGCGATTCACACGTTACGTTGCCAAGGTTTTGAACATTTTGCCAGGGATTGTCCCCAAGGTGATAATATCTGACAAACTCTGACCTATTAAGAGAAAAGAGAGAAATAGTTAAGAAGGAGAAGAAGCCATACGAGATAAAGGAAGGAAAGAAGGAAGGAAGGAAAGGAAGAATTGGTGAGCCTGATTAGGACTAGTAGGAAGCCAAAGTTATTTTTTTATTTTTTATTTTACTTTTACCTTTACTGTACTTTTAGGTTAAAAACAAACAAACAACAAACAAAACCAACCAAACAAGCAAACAAAAACCCAAACAAACCAAAACCTACTTATTTTTGGTCCTTGGGGAATCTTTAAAAGGAAAACAAAAATACCCATTACAAAAATAAATGAAATGTTATCTGTGAATCTTTAGATTTTGATCTTTGGAACTAACATTCCTAGATTCTATAAACTCAAACCCACTTTTGCTTATTTAAATTATTCATCTTTTCATATGAAATACTTGGATTTTTAATTTGTATATATGATGACTTAAAACATCACCCTATAGCCCACTCTGTTCAATGTGAACATCAGATTTAATGTTAAATTATTACTCCAAAACCCACTGTCAACTTCCAGTTAACAGTCTCTGGAGCTCCTGTCAGGGAATAGTCATTAAATTCGCTTGAAGGCAAGAGTGCATATAGGAGGGTGAGAGAGACGCAATGCTAAAATGCACATCCAAAACATCCCAAACGGACTGTTAGCATTTGAACTTGAAATACTCTCCCAGGCTTACTTCCCCAGTGGCACTGCTATTTTGTAAGATTGTGAAACCTTCAGAATGCGGGGCACAGCTGGTCAAACAGCTCACTGTAACCTTTAAAGGTGCCTCATTCCCGGTCTGCTGTGCTGTGATGAAGCCTCTACAGAGGCCTAGTCCACCTGTTCTGCCATCCTTGTCTCCCACAATTGGCTGAAATCCTCTGCAACCATCAGCCAAAATCAATAGTTGCTCCCAGAAACTGTTGCTGCCAGGTGTTGTGGTAACAGCTCTGTGGAAATAATCATGAAACAGACCAGGGCTCCTCACTATTGTTAATTCCATTTTTGTCTATTTCCCTCAGCTATTCTCTTCCTTGCAGGTGTATCCAAAAGAAGCATACATGTATCAACTAAGGAAATACTATGTAGAATCCCTATCTCACAAAAGGAAAACAAACTCAACAAAAACAAAGGTGCTTGCCAACATGTCCAAGGGACTCAGGCTCAGCAACCAACTGACATCTGGTCACAGGGCCATGGGGGTCTCTCAAACTGAGCATAACACTTTATCACAGCAACAGAAATCTAAATGAGAGCATGTACTATGCTTTTCCTGATCAACTATTTGTATGTTACTCTGCTGCCATCTAAAAGCCTCAAATCTTTCTTCCTTCATCCTAAGACAGTAACTAAACCTAAATTGTAAATACCTCTTTAATAAAAAAAAATACCCATACTCATCTCTGACTATTGCCCCATGTTACCTGTATGATAAACAATAAACTTGTTCATTTTCCTTTGTTAGCTTCCTTACCTTTGTCTAGTATGACATATATAATCCCAGATGAAGAACCTAAGGTAGATAGAGGAAGAGCTGCTTCTCACTCTATAGAAATCTATCACTGCAGAGACTAGTCTCTATGTCAGTCTGGCTCCTTATGTTTTCTGGCTTGTTCTGCTTCATTCTTCTGATTCTTCCTAATGATTTTCTAACTATGCTTACTATGGCATTTGGACACACAAGAATGTAGTCAAAGGCCCTTACCCCAGTTCTGCTGGAAGCCACATATCAGTTTCCATCTCATACTTCCCTTCATCTATTCACAACGAATTCCTCTCTCTCTCTCTCTCTCTCTCTCTCTCTCTCTCTCTCTCTCTCTCTCTCTCCTCTCTGTCTCTGTTTGTCTCTGTCTGTCTCTCTCTGTCTCTGTGTGTGTGTGTGTGTGTGTGAGGGGAGTGAGAGAGGGAGAGAGAGAGAGAGAGAGAGAGAGAGAGAGAGAGAGAGAGAGAGAGAGAGAGAGAGAGAATTAGCCATCCTAGATGAACTGGTGGTTGTAAATTCCCAAGGAATAGAAGAAACTCAAATTTTACAATTTTGTTCTATAATTTTTTTTTTTCCACCTGACCATTTTATTTTTTTTATTTTTTTATTAACTTGAATATTTCTTATATACATTTCGAGTGTTATTCCTTTCCGGTTTCCGGCAAACATCCCTCCCCCTCCCCTTCCTTATGGGTGTTCCTCCTGACCCTCCCCCATTGCCGCCCTCCCCGCAACAGTCTAGTTCACTGGGGGTTCAGTCTTAGCAGGACCCAGGGCTTCCCCTTCCACTGGTGCTCTTACTAGGATATTCATTGCTACCTATGAGGTCAGAGTCCAGGGTCAGTCCATGTATAGTCTTTAGGTAGTGGCTTAGTCCCTGGAAGCTCTCGTGGCTTGGCATTGTTGTACATATGGGGTCTCGAGCCCCTTCAAGCTCTTCCAGTTCTTTCTCTGATTCCTTCAACGGGGGTCCTATTCTCAGTTCAGAGGTTTGCTGCTGACATTCGCCTCTGTATTTACTCTATTCTGGCTGTGTCTCTCAGGAGCGATCTACACTTCTGCACTTCTTTGCTTCATCCATCTTGTCTAATTGGGTGGCTGTATATATATGGGCCACATGTGGGGCAGGCTCTGAATGGATGTTCCTTCAGTCTCTGTTTTAATCTTTTTTGCCTCTCTTCCTGCCAAGGGTATTCTTGTTCCCCTTTTTTAAAGAAGGAGTGAAGCATTCACATTTTGATCATCCGTCTTGAGTTTCATTTGTTCTAGGCATCTAGGGTAATTCAGGCATTTGGGCTAATAGCCACTTATCAATGAGTGCATACCATGTATGTCTTTCTGTGATTGCTAGCTCACCAGGATGATATTTTCCAGTTCCAACCATTTGCCTACAAATTTCATAAACTCGTTGTTTTTGATAGCTGAGTAATATTCCATTGTGTAGATATACCACATTTTCTGTATCCATTCCTCTGTTGAAGGGCATCTGGGTTCTTTCCAGCTTCTGGCTATTATAAATAAGGCTGCGATGAACATAGTGGAGCACGTGTCTTTTTTATATGTTGGGGCATCTTTTGGGTATATGCCCAAGAGAGGCGTAGCTGGATCCTCAGGCAGTTTAATGTCCAATTTTCTGAGGAACCTCCAGACTGATTTCCAGAATGGTTGTACCAGTCTGCAATCCCACCAACAATGGAGGAGTGTTCCTTTTCTCCCACATCCTCGCCAGCATTTGCTGTCACCTGAGTTTTTGATCTTAGCCATTCTCACTGGTGTGAGGTGAAATCTCAGGGTTGTTTTGATTTGCATTTCCTGATGACTAAAGATGTTGAACATTTCTTTAGGTGTTTCTCAGCCATTGGCATTCCTCAGCTGTGAATTCTTTGTTTAGCTCTGAACCCCATTTTTAATGGGGTTATTTGTCTCCCTGCTGTCCAACTTTTTGAGTTCTTTGTATATTTTGGATATAAGGCCTCTATCTGTTGTAGGATTGGTAAAGATCTTTTCCCAATCTGTTGGTTGCTGTTTTGTCCTAACCACAGTGTCCTTTGCCTTACAGAAGCTTTGCAGTTTTATGAGATCCCATTTGTCAATTCTTGATCTTAGAGCATAAGCCATTGGTGTTTTGTTCAGGAAATTTTTTCCAGTGCCCATGTGTTCCAGATGCTTCCCTAGTTTTTCTTCTATTAGTTTGAGTGTGTCTGGTTTGATGTGGAGGTCCTTGATCCACTTGGACTTAAGCTTTGTACAGGGCGATAAGCATGGATCGATCTGCATTCTTCTACATGTTGACCTCCAGTTGAACCAGCACCATTTGCTGAAAATGCTATCTTTTTTCCATTGGATGGATTTGGCTCCTTTGTCAAAAATCAAGTGACCATAGGTGTGTGGATTCATTTCTGGGTCTTCAATTCTGTTCCATTGGTCTATCTGTCTGTCTCTGTACCAATACCATGCAGTTTTTATCACTATTGCTCTGTAATACTGCTTGAGTTCAGGGATAGTGATTCCCCCTGAAGTCCTTTTATTGTTGAGGATAGTTTTAGCTATCCTGGGTTTTTTGTTATTCCAGATGAATTTGCAAATTGTTCTGTCTAACTCTTTGAAGAATTGGATTGGTATTTTGATGGGGATTGCATTGAATCTGTAGATCGCTTTTGGTAAAATGGCCATTTTTACTATATTAATCCTGCCAATCCATGAGCATGGGAGATCTTTCCACCTTCTGAGGTCTTCTTCATTTTTTTTCTTCAGTGTCTTGAAGTTCTTATTGTACAGATCTTTTACTTGCTTGGTTAAAGTCACACCGAGGTATTTTATATTATTTGGGTCTATTATGAAGGGTGTCGTTTCCCTAATTTCTTTCTCGGCTTGTTTCTCTTTTGTGTAGAGGAAGGCTACTGATTTATTTGAGTTAATTTTATACCCAGCCACTTTGCTGAAGTTGTTTATCAGCTTTAGTAGTTCTCTGGTGGAACTTTTGTGATCACTTAAATATACTATCATATCATCTGCAACAGTGATATTTTGACTTTCTTTCTTTCCGATCTGTATCCCTTGATCTCCTTTTTGTTGTCTGATTGCTCTGGCTAGAACTTCAAGAACTATATTGAATAAGTAGGGAGAGAGGCAGCCTTGTCTAGTCCCTGATTTTAGTGGGATTGCTTCAAGTTTCTCTTCCATTTAGTTTAATGTTAGCAACTGGTTTGGTTGTATATGGCTTTTTACTATGTTTAGGTATGGGGCCTTTGTATTCCTATTCTTTCCAGGACTTTTATCATGAAGGGGTGTTGAATTTTGTCAAATGCTTTCTCAGCATCTAATGAAATGATCATGTGGTTTTGTTCTTTCAGTTTGTTTATATAATGGATCACGTTGATGGTTTTCCGTATATTAAACCATCCCTGCATGCCTGGGATGAAGCCTACTTGATCATGGTGGATGATTGTTTTGATGTGCTCTTGGATTCGGTTTGCCAGAATTTTGTTGAGTATTTTTGCGCCAATGTTCATAAGGGAAATTGGTCTGAAGTTCTCTTTCTTTGTTGTGGTTTAGGTATAAGAGTAATTGTGGCTTCATAGAAGGAATTCGGTAGTGCTCCATCTGTTTCAATTTTGTGGAATAGTTTGGATAATATTGGTATGAGGTCTTCTATGAAGGTCTGATAGAATTCTGCACTAAACCCGTCTGGACCTGGGCTCTTTTTGGTTGGGAGACCTTTAATGACTGCTTCTATTTCCTTAGGAGTTATGGGGTTGTTTAACTGGTTTATCTGTTCCTGATTTAACTTCGGTACCTGGTATCTGTCTAGGAAATTGTCCATTTCTGTAGATTTTCAAGTTTTGTTGAATATAGGCTTTTATAGTAAGATCTGATGATTTTTTTGAATTTCCTCTGAATCTGTAGTTATGTCTCCCTTTTCATTTTCTGATTTTGTTAATTTGGACACACTCTGTGTCCTCTCGTTAGTCTGGCTAGGGTTTATCTATCTTGTTGATTTTCTCAAAGAACCAACTTTTGGTTCTGTTGATTCTTTCTATGGTCCTTTTGTTTCTACTTGCTGATTTCAGCTCTGAGTTTGATTATTTCCTGCCTTCTACTCCCTCCTGGGTGTATTTGCTTCTTTTTGTTCTAGAGCTTTTAGGTGTGCTGTCAAGCTGCTGACATATGCTCTTTCCTGTTTCTTTCTGCAGGCACTCAGCGCTATGAGTTTTCCTCTTAGCACAGCTTTCATTGTGTCCCATAAGTTTGGGTATGTTGTACCTTCATTTTCATTAAATTCTAAAAAGTTTTAATTTCTTTTCTTTTATTTCTTCCTTGACCAGGTTATCATTGAGTAGAGCATTGTTCAGTTTCCACGTATATGTGGGCATTCTTCCCTTATTGTTATTGAAGACCAGCTTTAGGCCGTGGTGGTCCGATAGCACGCATGGGATTATTTCTATCTTTCTGTATCTGTTGAGGCCTGTTTTTTGACCAATTATATGGTCAATTTTGGAGAAAGTACCATGAGGAGCTGAGAAGAAGGTATATCCTTTTGCTTTAGGGTAGAATGTTCTATAAATATCCGTTAAGTCCATTTGGCTCATGACTTCTCTTAGTCTGTCTACGTCTCTGTTTAATTTCTGTTTCCATGATCTGTCCATTGATGAGAGTGGGGTGTTGAAATCTCCTACTATTATTGTGTGAGGTGCAATGTGTGTTTTGAGCTTTAGTAAGGTTTCTTTTACGTATGTAGGTGCCCTTGTATTTGGGGCATAGATATTTAGGATTGAGAGTTCATCTTGGTGGATTTTTCCTTTGATGAATATAAAGTGTCCTTCCTTATCTTTTTTGATGACTTTTAGTTGGAAATTGATTTTATTTGATATTAGAATGGCTACTCCAGCTTGCTTCTTCTGACCATTTGCTTGGAAAGTTGTTTCCCAGCCTTTCACTCTGAGGTAGTGTCTGTCTTTGTCTCTGAGGTGTGTTTCCTGTAGGCAGCAGAATGCAGGGTCCTCGTTGCGTATCCCGTTTGTTAATCTATGTCTTTTTATTGGGGAGTTGAGGCCATTGATGTTGAGAGATATTAAGGAATAGTGATTATTGCTTCCTGTTATATTCATATTTGGATGTGAGGTTGTGTTTGTGTGCTTTTCTTCTCTTTGTTTTGTTGCCAAGACGATTAGTTTCTTGCCTCTTCTTGGGTATAGCTTGCCTCCTTATGTTGGGCTTTACCATTTATTATCCTTTGTAGTGCTGGATTTGTAGAAAGATATTGTGTAAATTTGGTTTTGTCATGGAATATCTTGGTTTCTCCATCTATGTTAATTGAGAGTTTTGCAGGATACAGTAGCCTGGGCTGGCATTTGTGTTCTCTTAGGGTCTGTATGACATCAGTCCAGGATCTTCTGGCCTTCATAGTTTCTAAGAGAAGTCTGGTGTGATTCTGATAGGTCTGCCTTTTATATGTTACTTGACCTTTTTCCTTACTGCTTTTAATATTTTTCTTTATTTTGAGCGCTTAGTGTTTTGACTATTATGTGACGGAGGTGTTTCTTTTCTGGTCCAATCTATTTGGAGTTCTGTAGGCTTTTTGTATGCCTATGGGTATCTCTTTTTTTAGGTTAGGAAGTTTTTTCTTCATGATTTTGTTGAAGATATTTACTGGTCCTTTGAGCTGGGAGTCTTCACTCTTCTATACCTATTATCCTTAGGTTTGATCTTCTCATTGAGTCCTGGATTTCCTGTATGTTTTGGACCAGTAGCTTTTTTCCGCTTTTACATTATCTTTGACAGTTGAGTCAATGATTTCTATGGAATCTTCTGCTCCTGAGATTCTCTTCCATCTCTTTGTATTCTGTTGGTGAAGCTTGTATCTACAGCTCCTTGTCTCTTCTTTTGGTTTTCTATATCCAGGGTTATTTCCATGTGTTCTTTCTTGATTGCTTCTATTTCCATTTTTAATTCCTTCAACTGTTTGTTTGTGTTTTCCTGGAATTCTTTCAGGGATTTTTGCGATTCCTCTCTGTAGGCTTCTACTTGTTCTCTAAGGGAGTTCTTCACGTCTTTCTTGAAGTCCTCCAGCATCATGATCAAATCTGATTTTGAAACTAGATCTTGCTTTTCTGGTGTGTTTGGATATTCCATGTTTTTTTTGGTGGGAGAATTGGGCTCCGATGATGCCATGTAGTCTTGGTTTCTGTTGCTTGTGTTCCTGCGCTTGCCTCTCGCCATCAGATTATCTCTAGTGTTACTTTGTTCTGCTAATTCTGACAGTGGCTAGACTGTCCTATAAGCCTGTGTGTCAGGAGTGCTGTAGACCTGTTTTACTGTTTTCTTTCAGCCAGTTATGGGGACAGAGTGTTCTGCTTTCGTGTGTGTAGTTTTGTCCCTCTACAGGTCTTCAGCTGTTCCTGTGGGTCTGTGTCTTGAGTTCACCAGGCAGGTCACTTGCAGCAGAAAAGTTGGTCTTACCTGTGGTCCCGAGGCTCAAGTTCGCTAGCGGGGTGCTGCCCACGGGCTCTCTGCGGTGGCAGCAACCGGGAAGATCTGCGCTGCCTCTTCCGGAAGCCTCCGTGCACCAGGGTTCCAGGTGGCCTCCGGTGTTTTCCTCTGGAATCAGCAATGTGTGTAGAGAGCAGTCTCTTCTGGTTTCGCAGGCGTGCCTGCCTCTCTGAAGGTTTAGCTCTCCCTCCCACAGGATTTGGGTGCAGAGAACTGTTTATCCGGGTCTGTTTCCTTCAGGTTCGGGCGGTGTCTCAGGTAGGGCTCCTGCCTCACCTGGGCCCCTCTCCACGGGAGCCCAGAGGCGCACAGTTTCCTCTTGGGCCAGGGATGTGGGCAGGGGTGGGCAGTGTTGGTGGTCTCTTCTGCTCTGCAGCCTCAGGAGTGCCCACCTGACCAGGCGGTAAAGGTATCTCTCCCACGGGTTCTGGGAGCAGAGAGCTGCTGCGGGCCAGGATCCGCGGGTGTGGGTGTTCTATAATTCTTAAGAAGTAAGGTCCTCTGTTGTTGTTAACTGCCACAAGTCATATTTGAACAAAAGAAATGAAAGTCTAGTTGTTTAGGAGACACAGGCATCTGAGATTGGGGTGCAAGTCAACTCTGCTCTGTCTATCTATCTATCTATCTATCTATCTATCTATCTATCTATCATCAATCTATCTATCATCTATCTGTCTATCTATCTATCATCCATCTATCTGTCTATCATCTATCTATCATCTATCTATCTATCATCTATCTATCATCTATCTGTCTATCTATCTATCATCTGTCTGTCTATCCATCTGTCTGTCCATCCATCCATCATCTATCTATCTATCTATCTATCTATCTATCTATCTATCTATCTATCTATCTATCTAGCTAGCTATCCAGGGCATCTATCTATCTATCTATCTGCTATCTATCTATTTCTATCTATCTATCTATCTATCTATCTATCTATCTATCTATCTATCTATCTATCTTTCTTTCTTTCTATCTATCTATCTATCTATCTATCTATCTATCTATCTATCTATCTTTCTTTCTATCTATCTATCTATCTATCTATCTATCTATCTATCTATCTATCTATCTATTCATGCATTTATTTTGCTATTCCCTCCACATTGCCTTCCTCTGGTAGGCAGATGAGTGGGGAGAAGAGCAATTGCTAGGGGAGATTATAACGTAGTGGTTCTAAACCTGTAGGTTGCAACCCCTTTAGGAGTTGAATGATCCTTTCACAGGCTTCATATATCAGATATCCTGAAAATTAGATGTTTACATTATGATTCATAACAGTAGAAAAATTACAGTTATGAAGTAGTAACAAAAGAAATTTTAGGATTGATGGTCTCCACAACATGAGGAACTGCATTAAAGGGCTGAAGTGTTAGGAAAGTTGAGAACCACTGGTATAGTATTTTCTTCCAAGTAGAGTAATATCATTAGACCAGGGTTTATGCTAATGGATTCATCTACTCTAAGTACTGCCTAAGAGCTCTACTTCCATGTACCATGAGATTGGGAGTCCTAGCTTCAAACCATAAATTTCAAGGGTCATAAACATTGAATCCATAGTGAGGGCCAATCAAACAAAATAAGAAATGCAACTGATATAAATATGGCTTTAGATTCATTTCCTATCTGCTCAAGTCTATTTCCCACAAAAGTCATAAGACTGGGTCCAGAGAGATGGTTCAGCAGTCAAGAACACTTGCTCGTGCAGAAGAACCCAGTTTGAATCCCAGCACGCACACTGTGACTCCCAACCATATAATTCCAGGAGTCATATGACTTTAGGCTGGTACTCCGAAAGGCAAACAAGAATTTAAATGGGAAAATCAAACCCTGAATTCTTAGGATTGTTGTTCAATTTTTTTTATTTTTCCCATTGTCCTCTCAGCATGAACCAAATGTAAATGCTGTTCTAACCCAGAATGCTCTTCCAGGAAATGTGGCCATTTCCCTTGCTCCAGAGCAGCCCTCAAATCCTCAATGACTATCATCAAATAGGTTTATGAGCCAAGAATAAAGCATGTAGCCCAAGTACCATCTCGTTTATAGGGAGCATAAAGCAAAGATTTTTCTCTTGTCCTGAAATATCCAAATAATCCATCCCCCAGAATGAAATAATAAATCATCACCCAGACTCTTTGTTCAGCTTTTATCTTCAGTTTTTCTTCACTTGCCCCACCCTAGCATAACTATATCAAAATCAGAAGGATAAAACGGGTGTCAGAATGATGGCAGACAGGAGAAAAGGGAAGAGGGCACATATCTGCAAACAGTCTGTGCTCCAGACAGGTTAGACATATTTCATTTTAAAACTACAAGAAGACATATTGATGTCTTTACAAATGTGGAGAATAAGGCTGAGAGATTTAGTGATTTGTCTCAATCCCTCACTGGAAAGTCAGAATGATAGCCCTAGACCAGGATCAAATACAGACATTTATATTATCAAAGTTGTTTTCATTAGGAGTGTAATATCAAAATCCACATAATTTTAGTCACTTAAAATAGGTTATAGTCTCTGTCGAACTATCCCATTCTCCAGTCCCTTGGGAAGACCACCAAACTATAGGTGACACCTTCTAGAAGAACAGGTAGACTGCCCACCCATGGACCTCTCCCTCTCCTTAGCTCCTCCGTTGTCCCTTGCTCTCTTATTGTCATGCCCCTAACTTGGGCAGACAAGCCCTGCCCAGTCACAGGCTACACTTACCAGAAGACCAGGTAGACTGCCTACCCACTTATTTCCTCTACCCTCTTAGTGCCCCTCACATGCTATCTCCAACCCCCTTCCCCTTCTCTTTACTATGTTCCAGGTCCCTACTCAGACAAAGACTCCTCTGGCCTCTGGCCACCAAAACTCCAGCTAAGCCACCAACATGTGGACCTCCTTTATTCTCTAAGTACCCACATCCCTAGACTTAATTCCCAATACCTTCTCCCCCTTTCATGGCCACTTCCCAGCTTTAAAAATCAAACTGCCTGCTGGATCAGATGCCACTTGGCCTTCAGAACTGAAGCCCCCAATTTTGGTGGAGACTCCTTGCTCAACCATAGGCCACACAGACCAGAAAAATAGAGAGGAAACAGAAACCAAGGAATAAAACACCTATGCAATAAAAACAAACCCAGAATTTAGTACATAGACCTAAAATCAATCCAAACTCAGATGTTCAGAGGCCAGTGTAAGAAAACAATCAAGGACAGTCAGGACAGCATGTCACCATCAGACCCTACTACAGCCGAATATCCTAAATATTCCAACACAGCTGAAGCCCAAATAAAAGTCCTTAAATTCAACTTTATGAAGACAATAAAAGTAATTATGCGGGAAGTGAATATATTCCTCAAGAAAAACAAGGAAAGACAAACAAAAAAGTTAGAAGAAATTAATAAATTCTTTGAAGAAAGCCAAGAAAAAAAATGAACAAACAGTAGAAGTAAATAAAGAAAACTGTTGAAGACATGAA